>NW_008352648.1:2893686-2905890 GCF_000622305.1 Nannospalax galili
TATGGCCAAATTTGTTTTCTCCCTCTATCTAGAAGCCTTTAAGAGGGAACTGATGCTGATTCTAACCACTCCAACAGCTATCAAAATACCTGAAAGCAAATCTTGAATCCATCAAGAGTCCAGCCTTGGCAGACAAAAGAAAAATGAGGAGGAACCCAACAGAGGGATGCTTTTGGAAGCTCTCATCAAGAAATTCCAATGGACTCTCATAGGAACATTTGAAATTTGCCCTGTTCTGACTTTTTTCTAGTTCCCTGTGTAGGACTTGTAATGCTAATTACTCTTGTCTTTACTTCTCCTTCACATCTCCTATTCACCAGTCAAGGACTTTCTTTTCCCCCTACAGATAAGAGTTATGCAATTTGTGAGTCTTTTAGATAGACCCAATGAAGGGGTACCCCAACTGCCTCAGCCTGCATCCCTGTTCAGCATGGAAGAAGCCAGGACGGTCTGTGTCCCTATTCCTTATCCAAAAGCTGGGTAACCTCTTCAGAGGATGGGGTGATAAGAATAGGAGGTAGGAATTGGCTAGGCAGTTAGTGTAAAAAGACCCCAAAGAAAAGTAGCCAGTTTCTTGGGCCTCTTAGCAACATACCCTGTTTCAAAGGCCAAAACTGTCAAAAGTATTTGGTAGCTCTTATCTAATCCTTAAAAGATTTTAGGGATACCTCTTCAGAGGGGGGAATGTTGGAGTAGCAAAAAGCCCCATTTAAAAAAAAGAAGAAGAAAGAGTACATGAAGTTATCAGAAAAAAGTGATGGGGTAATATGGGAGGAATTGGAGGGGAGGGAGTGGGCATGGATTTTATCCAAACCACCTTATACGCTTATATGCCTATATAAAACTCTCAATAAATTATTTAATAAAATAAAATGCTGGGGTTATAGGTACTATCAAACTTGGCTTGAAAACATCTTTTACACACACATACATCTTTAAACAGTATAGTTCATGTACCACATGGTACAATCAGCATGATGATTTTATTCTTCTGATTAGTATAAACATGATATTAAGTGCAAAAGTGTTCTGAGCCAGATGAGGTCGTACATGTCAATAACCCCTACACTTGGGATGCTGATATAGGAGGACCCTGAGTGGAAGGCCAAGCTGGGATACTGGATGAGGCAGGCCCCATTTTAAAAAAATCTGGAGAGAATTAACAGAAGATGTTAAAAGCAAGTAAACAACCCTTTAATGAGTAACGTATTTTCATAGGTAGTATACAGTGTGGAGAAGGAAACCTAAGGAATTAGACATAAAAGGAAACTACTTGCCTTCCCTAACTTGAACTCTATAGACTCCTCTACAAGACACAAGAATGATGTATATTTTGACCTCACCTTCTTGTGACCAGTAATGTTACAGGCATCCCTGATTCATAACTGCAGAATGTAACACAGGAAAGAACATTTTCTTTAATCCAAAAGACTCTATTCTATAAATCTAAGAACACATGCAGAGTGACAATCACTAGAGAAGTTCCCTGGATTCTGCAGAAATGACAAACTATGAGCAGAAAAAGCAGTATATTTTTGTACCCTCCTAAATCAGAAGAAACCCCTATAAGTTAAGAGAAGCAGGCCTATACGAGCAATCTTTCACTAGTCTGCTCTCCCCCTCCAGACAGGCTGAGTCACTTAATATACAGATGCAGATAAAGGTCTTCAATCAGTAGATTTTTCAAGTTCTGCACTTACGAAGTTTATAAAAACTTTATACATAACGACCAAAAATTGGCCTTAAATTTTACCATCACTGACATTCCTCACAACGCAGTAAAGTCAGCAAAAAGCTCCTCTACACCAGGCTTACAAAGTCTCCCTGTCAATAAAATCAGGGCCATGAAACAGACAGTGCACTCCTGGGGAAAGAATCTCCAGGTAGAAACATACACATAAAAGGATGACCCTGCTGTTGTGGGGTGAAAAACTCAACAGCTATTTCAGGAGTTACAAGAGTGTCACACTGTTGTGGGCCTCTGCCATGGGGGAGGCATGTTACCTTTGGGAGGAAAGTAGGACTTGCTTTCCGCTTTGTGAGGCCAGTCAACCACAAGTGGTCCAAACCTGCGAAAGCTGGCGGTGATCTCATCTATAAAACAGAGAAAGAACTTAGAAAAAGGCAAAAAAAAGGAGTATTTTTTTCCCTTTTTTCCCCACTTATTTTCTTTTGAGAGATAGTCTGTAAAGCATTTTTATAGAAATAATATCCACAAAATGAAATACCATTGCTGAGGTGTATGTTTCATTATTCACTTTTAACCATGCAAAGTGTGTGTCTAACTATAATTCATTTCCTTTAACTGAAAATAAATAATTTGGAAGAAAGCCCTAATAGTAGCTAAAGCAACCTCTATATCAAGCAAAAAGGAGATTCCAACCGTAGGAATGTTTGTTTTTAGAAAAAAGATAAAGATACAGATAATGTTTAAAATATAATTTCACAGGCCAGCAAGATGGCTCAGCAGGTAAAGGCACTTGCCATCATGCCTGACAACCCAAGTTCAATCATCAGGACCCACATACTAGGAGAGAACTGATTACTAAAAGCTGTCTTCTGACCTCTACACATGTGCTGTGGCACACTCCCTCCCTGCAATAAATGAGCATTTGCTTGCATGTATCTAAGTGCAACACGTGTCTAATGCCCACAGAGGTCAGCAGAGAGTGTTGGATTCCCTGGCACTGGAGTTGCAGGAGTTCATCGGTCACGATGTGGCTGCTGGGAATCAAATCCAAGTCCTCTCAAAGAACAAGTCGTCTTCTTTTTTTTGGTCTTTTTTGAGACAGGGTCTCCCTGTAGCTGTAGCTGTCCTGGAACTCACTATGTAGACCAGGCTGGCCCCAAACTCACAGAGATCCACCTGCCTCTGCCTCCCGAGTGCTAGGATTAAAGGCGTGCGTCACCACACCCAACTGAACAACAAGTATTCTTAACCACTAAGCCATCCCCCCAGGCCAATAAATAAAAACTTTTTCAAATGTATAATTTTACTTCTATGAATCTAAAAGTTTATTTTAAAAATAAATGGTTCTATTGATGAGGAACAAGGACAACAAAGTAGACAACTTTGTTTGGTGATGTGAAAAGGTTAAAAGTTAATGGTCTTTTCCTCCTATCTATATACTATCCATTTTACTAAGAGAATATATAAAAAATTTCAACTCAATTCATTTATCTCTTTTTTGACTCAAAGGAGAAGTATAACCTCATTAATACTCAAGTGTAGGTTGCCAATCATTGAGTCATGATAAAAAGTTTATCTTAAAGAAAATCTAACTGATAGATGATAAAAAATGAGAACAGTTTGGAGGAAAATGAGTCTCCAGTCACCTACAACTTTAATGCAGTAAGTTTGAAACTATTTTAGCAACCTTTCTTCCTCTTATCATGAAAACATAAAAGAAACTACAACACATTAGAGAGGTGTTAGAGTAATGCGGGCAACAAAGGTCTGTTCTAAGAATATTTTCATAGCAAATTCAAATTCTATTGGAACTAGGGTAGTTTCTTCCTTAAGATAGCTTTATTAAAATAGTTTCATTTCATTAATACATTTGGCAAATATTTATTGATAAGCATCAAGAAAAATTATAATGTTTTCATTCTTTTAAATGCCAGAGGGGGAACACAGTTTCCATGGGATGTTTATGCTAAAATATGATGGTATAACAGACATAAGCAAAAAGCTCTGCAATCAGACTGACTTTGAATTCTAACTGTACCATTAGCTGCATATTAGACAAATTACTTCTACCTGATCCTCAGTTTCCTTGCATATAAAGATCTTAGGACACAAGGCACAAATCCAGCATTTGTAAAGTCATTAAAGAATGCATATAGTACCTTCATCGATGTCAGGAGGAAGGCCTCCAACAAACACCTTTCTAGAGTAGCGTTCTACTCGTTCCCCATTTTGACAGCGAGTGGGAGAACTTAAGCCAGATGACAAGGCCTGATCACCATGGCTGTCGTCCAAGAAGGCGTCTTCAAAGGGGAAAAGAGAAGATCGACCTGAAACAAAATAAAAGTGTCTAGAATTAGAATGGTCTTCTTGGACAACAATGCTGTATTAGAAGCTCCAAATGCCAAGTGAAGTATACCCCAAAAATGTACCTGAGGTGTGGCATTTCACTCAACAGAATATACAACTGATAATTGCCAAGCACAGTCAAATTTACATATAATACTGAGATAACTGAAATGACATCCAAGGATGAAGCATCAAAATTGCATCTGTTTTCCCTTGCTTTAAAAAAAAATCACTATATTACACTCATGCAGTCCCCGTCACTGCTAAAAATATGTCCACCAGGGGAAAGGGACTCACAAGGCTTCACTACTAGCTGAGGAGCTACTGATAGCTGATAGCTGCTAGGGGATGGAGAATTATTTTCCTCTGAGGGTTTGGTCCCTGGTGGCTGCCCATATTCCAGTGGATGGCCCCATGCCCATGTACATGTGGTTATGGACTCTGGGTTATTGAAAGAAAGAAAGAAAGAAAGAAAGAAAGAAAGAAAGAAAGAAAGAAAGAAAGAAAGAAAGAAAGAAAGAAAGAAAGAGAGAAAGAAAGAAAAAGAAGACATTTAGTTGGGAGGGGAACATGTTGGGGAGGAAATGGGATAAGATCAAAATACATTGTATACTTGTATGAAATTCTGAAGAAAATAAATATATTAAAAAAGAATATATCCAACAGTTATTTTTCCTTCCTTCAATAACTTCTTAAAATACATAGAAAAAGTAGTATCTATTCACAGAGTTCTATCTGCTCTTGATGATGTGACCTCAGGAGTTCAGCTGAAAAGACTGGCCCTAACAAGCTAAGGAAATATTAAACTAATGACAGAAGCTAATAAAGTCTTTTCTAATAGCAGTACTAAAGAAAATGTTTTCCTGTCATCCAAAGCTACTCGAATTTAAAAATAAGTACGTGAAATAATATTGGGCAGAGCACATAAATGAAAAAATATAAATCAAGGTATGACGATACATATGTGGGTGTAGCTGTGATATATTAGCACTATTAATCTAGGCTGGATTTTTTACCATACAAAAATATAGGGGGAAAAAACCCCATAGAATTATTTTCTTGTTAATTCAATAGCCAAATAACTCAACAGCCTTTGTAGAGCAAAGGCACCTGCCCACACTTTATGACTATAAGATGCATCAATGAAACCATTAACACACGCAGCACAATAATGTCATTTGGCATTACAAAATAAACCCCAAGTTTTAAAAATACATTTCCTGTTTGAGTTGATGGGTTCCACTATAAAAATGAACTGTCACCAGGCACATGCCTTTAATCCTAGCACTCATGAGGCAGAAGCAGGCGGATCTCTGTGAGTTCGAGGCCACCCTGATCTACATAGTGAGTTCCAGGAGACCCTGTCCCCAAAAGACCAAAAATAAATAAATAAATAAATAAATAAATAAATAAACAAACAAACAAACGTCATGAGCATTCAAATGGGGGAGGTGGAAGAGGGAGGGAGAAGAAGAGGAGAAGCAGCAGCAGGAGGAGGAAGAGGAAAAAAAGAGAAAGGAGAAAGAAAAACTTCCCTCTAAAATAAATGTATATACTTTTCAAAAGAATAAATAAAAAGTGCCTCTCCCATTTATTCTATCCTTCTATTTCTGTGAATCCCAGTTTTTGTACAGTAGTCAACACTTAAAAACAGAAATAGCCCTAGAAAAATGATGGAACACTTCTTTTACCAAAAAAGTTGCTAGTGTAATAAATGTTTATTTTATGAAAAACTCAATGCTATAAGAAATGTACTGTTTAGATGTTAGGAGTTAATAAATGAAAGCAGACATTGGTGGCAGTAGGGAGACAGCAAAGAGATTTTTTTTGTTCAGCTCTGCCCAGCTTAGCTAAAAAGACAGAACAAGCCAGGCGTGGTGGCACACGCCTTTAATCCCAGCATTTGGGAGGCAGAAGCAGGTGGATCTCTGTGAGTTCAAGGCCAGCCTGGTCTACAGAGTGAGTTCCAGGACAGTTGGGGCTACAAGGAGACCCTGTCTCAAAAAGACAAAAAAACAAAAAAAAAAAAAAAAAAAAAGACAGAACAAAATTTGTCACCTCATGCCACCTTTCTTTTTTTAGCCTGGCAGGAACAAACAACAGACAGTAAATTCTCACCCCTTGATGCTTGTTTTGATCACTGGGAGTAGAAGAAAAGGATCTGTAGCAACTACAGGCAAAATGCGCTTCCCACAGACATTTTCCAACAGCAGCCAGGTAAACTTACTATGCAGTCCACACTCAGTAAAGTCATACCTACTCATTGTCAGGCTCATTGGGAAGTCAGCATTTCCCACAGAACACCCTATTCCCACCTCTTAACCTCAATACAAGTAACATGAGATGCTCAAAAAACAAAAGCTGGCAAAGGAAGAATGATATAATTTGTGACAAAGATGCTTAATCTTACTGTTTCTCTAGGAAACAGTATATTTTAAAACGAAATGGGGATCTTTTTTAAAGGTTAAAACCTCACTCAATTTTATGTCTTATAGGGTTTATACTGAGTTCAATATTGTATAACTGTATTAATTCAACTGTGAATCTAAAAATTTATAGTCACTTTTGAAAGAGATGTATCTTTGCTCTGGAAATTGTTATTGAATATGTTAAAGCTGTAATGAAATGCTTCTTCCAATCATGTGGTGATTAAATAATTTTAGAAAAAAAGAAAATGAAAGACTCTTCTGCAGTAAAGAAACATTAACTTACTCCCAGCATTACCAAGATTTAGGATAAAAGAAACCTTTAACATAACAAAACTCAGTACAAAACACTTGAGAACTATTTATCCATATTCCAAGAGCATCAAAAAAACAAAAACAAAAACAAAAAAAAACAACAAAATACTTCCTGACAAAGGAATTACAGTCTGGTGGTGAGGGAGACAGGCAAATGCACAATTAATTACAAAATACTAAGTACTGACAGAAATCATGTAACACCAGCCTGTCCCTCCTGGACAGCGGTTTCACAGGTCAATTTTTAAAAAGGCCTTTTGGGAGAAGGTTTGGTGGGTAAAGAGCTTGCCACACAAATGTGAGAATGAGAGTTTAGATCCACAGAACCAACATAAATGCTGGGTGGGTATGGCAACCCACCTGTGACCAGCACTCAGGAGGCAGAGACAGATCCCTCTGACTAATGAGAGCAGCCCAATCGGCAAGCTCTGGGTTCAAATGAGAGACCCTGCTTCAATATGGAGCGCTCTAAAATGGAAAGTGATTGAGGAAGACACCTGAAGTCAACCACTGGCCTACACACACACACACACACACACATGCATGCACACACGCACGCACATACACATGCACACACTACACATACACACACAAAATAACAAAGACCTTTTATTCACACTTGATTCAATCCAGAAACTCTGTATTTATCCTGAATGTCTTTTTCTCTCCATTTTCAAATCCATTTCTCACTAAGTCCTACCAATTCAAGCTATAAAACAAATCTTACTTTAAGTTCTGTCCATCATTAGTCCTAACACACTGGTCCAAACCACCATCATTTCTCCTTGACTCACAGTCTGCATAGAACCTCTTTTCTCCATTACTTTCTACCTAGAACTTCACAAAGCTTTCTAAAAAAACAAAACTACCAGCAATGAAAAAAACTATAGCCAAAGTAGCTATTTTTAAAAAATATTTATTGTTTTTTTAATATTTTATTTTTTTATTATTTTTATGTGTACGAGTATATTGCCTGTGTGTAGGTAAGTGCACCCATGTTGTGCAATGCCCTTGGAGGACAGAAGAGGCCATCGGATCCCCTGGAACTGCAGCTATTTTCAAATATTAATCTGAACATGTAACCACACCCCACGTTCCTGACTTCAAAAGCTCCCAAAGACCTTCTGTTGCCTTTTGAATAAACTACAGACATCACTGTGAGCTAGAAAGTCTGTGCTTACCTCTTTTCCATCACAGTTGCTGCTCTTCTTCTTGCTCAGTAACTTCTCTAATCACCAGGACCTCCATTTCCTGATTATGCTTCCTCATGACAAGATGTTCCCTCTAGCCTCTGAAACACTCCTTTCTCAATTCATAGTTAATTCCTAATTTTGACATCTCAACTGAAAAGTTATTTCCTCATATAGAACTTTACTGAGTTGTTAGCTCAGATACCCCTTCCATGCAGCATCCTGTACTTCTCACTCATAACACTTTCCCCAATTAACATCACACCATTTGTTTGGGTTTTTATTGAACATATGTTTCTCCAACCCATTAAATTGTAAACTCCATTAGGGTAGGGATCAACTTAATCTTTACCACTGCATCTTCCTGCCTTAATTAGAGTACATTAGAGGAACCAAAAATACATACATACATACATACATACATACGTTACATAAGAGGCAACATCCAAGGAAGGAAAACAGTATGCGAAAAGCTGGGCATGGGGGTTTACTTCAGTAATCCTAGCACTTGGGAGGCTGAAGAAGGAGGGTTGGGATTTCAAGGCCAGCCTGGATTATATCAGTGAGTTCCAGATCAGCTAGGGCCACAGTGTGAGACTCTTTTTAAACAAATAAACAATAAAAATAAAAAACAAGAGCTGGGTATGGTTGCACATGTCTTTAATCCCAGCACTCAGGAGGCAGAGGCAGGCGGACCTCTGTGAGTTCAAGGCCAGCCTGGTCTACACAGTGAGTTCTAGGACAGCTGGTGCTAGAGGGAGACCCTGTCTCAAAAAGACCAAAAAAAGAAAGAAACAAAAGAAAACAGTATGTGCAAAGACACGCCTCTGCGAGCATACTCAGAACCCAACACAGGGGCCTGGGACATGAGAGCCATGACCATTGACTAGAAAGTTGAGGCCTTTCCCATCATTGCTTTTATTTGCTCAAGCACTATGTTCTATACTGTATATTACAGAAACACATCTCCTTCTTCCCAAATTCAATATACTTCATTCTGACAACGGCCTACTTTTTTTTTTTTTTTTAAAGAAAGAATGTGCTATGTCACAAAGCTCATGAACTGGGTGTGGTGCTACATGCATACCTTTAGTCCCAGCAGAGGCAGGCAGATCTGAGATCAAGGCCAGCTGGGGCTACAGGGAGATCCTGTCTCAAAAAATTGAAACAGGTCATTAATACTAGCTTAAAAGTGTAGTGACCCTTGTGTTACATATTTGTGCTTTCCCTTTTAAGAACTCTACTTTTACAAGAGTCCCAAGTCTTCAAAAACCAAGATATTTCTGATCTTCCTAAAATTTAGCTGTTCAAGATTGTAATCTTCATTTTCCTAATAAAGCAGTTCTTTAATTAAAAAAAAAAAGATACAGGGTTATACCTAGTCCAGGCTAGACTTGAACTCTATCTAGCTTGAGGATGGCCCTGAACTTCTAATCTTCCTGTCTCTATCTCCAAAATGCTGGGATTTCAGGCATGCACTACCACACGCAGTTTTATGCTGTTTTGAAGACTGAGCGCAGGGATCCATGTGTGTTAGGCAAGCACTCTACCAACTGAACTACACCCCCAGCATAATACTGGTTTTTAACACCCCATGGAAGCCACAACACTCTCATTATTCTGCTAGAATGATTTTTCTAAGCTGCCTCTGACTATGTTATACCCAAAATCTTGTAACAGCTTCTATCACCTGTACTAGCAATTTGAACCCAGGGAGTTGAAACTGAAGAAATCAGCGACCATCCAGATGGGCAATGGGGACATATTAAACCAGAGCAGTAAAGCAGAAGTGGTAGAGTCAAGACATTCTTGAACAAATAAAACCCTGTTTCTCATGACCAAGATAACCACAGCTTCCCTGGAATATTTTGGAAAGGAAAATAAAAGCAAAGCATTGTAAAAGTCTGGTAAGTTTTCAAAGTTGGTTATGGGTAAAGACACTTCCTGGGGTTTAAAACCCAAATCTTTGTAGTATTCACTGTGGTTCAGATCTTAGCAATAAAGAAGTCCTTGGAAATTAAACTGTTAATAATGAACATAAAAACGATGTCTCTCTAACCGTGAGCAAGAGCTAAGAATAAAGGTTCCAGGTCAATCCCCCAAATCTAATCTGAGTCTTTGGAGCTCAGGCTTCAAAATCTACACTCCTCGATGATTCCTATGCTAAAGTTTAAGAGTCAATGAAGTGGATATTATCTGTTTGCACCTGTCAGTAACTGAAAGAGGTAATGTATGAAGTGTATACAGTCTTGGGAAACATCCATGTTCAATCAAATTAAGGTCAGGAACTCCTCATGATCAGCATATTAAAAACTATAATCCATCTTACTGTAACATGACTGCCTGAAACAATGATGGAGGAAAAAAAGAGCTTCAGGAAGAACTTACAAAGACACAACTGGGAATGAGGAGAGGAGATTAAGCGTAGTTCCATGGTAGAATACTTGCCTAGTTTGCATGAGGTCTCAAGATCAAAACTCAACAGAAAAAAATATAAAAAAAAAAAGAGAATTGTTGATTGAGATCCTGTAGTGAAGCTAGAATGTTCCATCACCTGAAAGGCATCTATGTTCCTCCCTCTAATCACAAGCTTCCAAAGGACCATTTTTTAAAA
Source organism: Nannospalax galili (assembly GCF_000622305.1). NCBI lineage: Eukaryota > Metazoa > Chordata > Mammalia > Rodentia > Spalacidae > Nannospalax > Nannospalax galili. The sequence goes on from NW_008352648.1 coordinate 2,904,268, forward strand.
TGTGTGTGTCAGCCCGGCATGGTGGCGCACGCCTTTAATCCCAGCACTTGGGAGGCAGAGGCAGGTGGATCTCTGTGAGTTCAAGGCCAGCCTTGTCTACATAGTGAGTTCAGGTCAGCTGGCACTACAGGGAGACCCTGCCTCAAAAAGACAAAAAAAAAAAAATGTGTGTCTGTGCCTGCATGTGGGGGTATCATGGAGGCAAGAAGAGGACATCAGATCCCCTGGAGCTGGAGTTACAGGTGGTTGTGAACTGCCTGCTGTGAGTGGTAGTAACCAAACTCATCTTGTACAAGAGCAGCAAGGATTCTTAACTGAACCTTCTATCTCTCCAGCACCACGAAGAACTGCTGGGTTAACAAATTTGAGGCTTTGTTATTGTAAAGAGGTGAAAAGAGACAAAGAGGCCACTGATATTTTCATTTCTATATACTCATGTTCATTGTTGTTAGTGCATTGCTATTCTGAGTTGTCCAGTAAATCTTTGTGAGGCTGTTATTCAAGTAGTCATTTGGTTGGCATAAATCCATGCCCAAAACAAAACTGTTCCAGATGAGCGGATGGCACATGCCTAAAATCCCAGCACTTGGGAGTCTGGTACATTGTTGGGAATGGGCTAAATGAGACACTATCTCAATTTTTTTTAAAAAAATCAATTCTGGCCAGGTGTGGTGGCGCACGTCTTTAATCCCAGCACTTGGGAGGCAGAGGCAGGCAGATCTTTGTTCGTTTGAGGCCAGCCTGGTCTACAGAGTGAGTTCCAGGACAGCTGGGGCTATAAGGAGACCCTGTCTCAAAAAGACTTAAAAAAAAAAATCAATCCTAGGAAAACTGCTAAAATTTATTTCCTGGACATGTGTTGCTAAGAACTGAAACTCTTAAAAGCTGCACCAAAAGTGTCCATGAAAAGCCCTGTTTCCAGGGCTGGAGAGATGGCTCAGCAGTTAAGAACACTGACTGTAATTGCGGAAGACCCGGGTTCGAATCCCAGCACCCACATGGTGGCTAACAACTGTCTGTAACTCCAGTTCTAGGAGATCTGACAGATTCTCCACAGGCACTGCACGTCACAGGTGCACTTACCTATATGCAGGCAATACACACATACACATAAAATAAAAATAAAACTTTTTTTTTAAAAAAAGGAAAAGCCCTGCTTCCCTAAGGAGCACCTCTCTGGCATGTGCTAACCCAAGGAGCACCTCTCTGACATACGCTCCCCTAAGGAGCACCTCTCTGACATACGCTCCCCTAAGGAGCACCTCTCTGACATACGCTCCCCTAAGGAGCACCTCTCTGGCATGTGCTCACCCAAGGAGCACTTCTCTAGCATATTCCTTTAAGGAAAATATTCCCCAAGATCAAAATGTTTTAAACAATCCACACTATGCTCAATGTGAAGAGACTATAAATATGAATTAAAACATCAAGATACTTCCCCACAGAAAATATTTATATATAGTATTTCAACAGAAGGAAAAGAAAGACTTCTCAATTGTATAACTTGGCTGTTTGGCTTTCCACCAAATAATCTGGTTCTGATATATACTTTCAGTTGCTGCCCAGAACATATGTTTGGTTCAGCAATTGGATGAATGACTTAAAACTAAAGGGCCTGTAGAA
>NW_008352648.1:2906992-2934922 GCF_000622305.1 Nannospalax galili
GTGGCGCATGCCTTTAATCCCAGCACTGGGGAGACAGAGGCAGGTAGATCTCTATGAGTTCAAGGCCAGCCTGGTCTACATAGAGAGTTCCAGGGAAGTTGGGACTACAGGGAGACCCTGTCTCAAAAAGACTAAATAAATAAATAATTAAATAAATACCCCCCCAAAACAAAACAAAAACAAAAACAAAAAAACTGAGTAAAAAAACAAAACAAAACTGAGTGATGACTGGGCTGGAAAGATGGCTCAGAGGTTAAAAGTACTGACTATTCTTGCAGAGGTCCCGGGTTCAATTCCCAGCACCCACATAGGAGATATCACCCTCTGTAACTCCAGTTCCAGGGCATCTGACGCCTTCTTCTGAACTCTGTGGGCATTGCACAACACCGGTGCACTTACACACATGCAGGCACATACTCATACACATAAAAAAATAAATAAATCTTTAGTCCCAGCACTTGAGAGTCAGAGGCAGGCAGAGTTGCACTCTGAGTAGCACTTCAGTTGATTGTCAGGTTCATGTACTGTCTGGTCAAGAGCCAGTTTACAGTACTGTTCATAAATAGAAAAAGAGAAGAGTCTATAGAAATCACAAACTTCAGGGGCTAGAGAGATGGCTCAGGGGTTAAGAACAGTAAGTGTTCCTGTAGAAGACCCAGGTTCAGTTCCCAGCACCCACATGGCAGCTAACAACTGTCTGTAACTCCAGTTGCAGAGGAATTTGAGATCTTCTTCTGTCCTCTGTGGGCACCTCACGACATGGGTACACTTACATACATGCAGGCAATATACTCATATACACAAAAATAAAAATAATAAATAAAATTTTAAGAATTCTGTTAACCATAAAGAACACTGGCATCGGGCTAGGGTTACAGCTTAATGGTAAAGTACATGCTTAGCATGCATGAGGACTTGGGTTCAATCACCAGCACCACACACATACACATACAGAGAGGGAGAGGGAGAGGGAGAGGGAGAGGGAGAGGGAGAGAGAGAGAGAGAGAGAGAGAGAGAGAGAGAGAGAGAAACATGGGCAACAGTGTCTCCATGAAACCATAAAAACACATATTCATGTGAAATTTTAAAGTACAACATATAATTAATATGTAAACCGCCAGGCATGGTAGCATATGCCTTCAATCCCAGTCCTGGAAAGCCTGAAGGTAGGACTGCCACAAGTTTGAGGGTAGCATGGGCTACACGGTAAATACCAGACTACAAAGCCTATAAAGTTGGACTCTGTCTCAAAAAAACAAAACAAAACAAAAACCACAAAGCTCTTATAGGGACTGCCCAGCAGGCTAGTTTCTAACAAGGGTTGCACCTTCATAAGAGAACACATATTAATAAAAGACTACTCCTGAAAGAAAACACTAAGAGTCTTTTATATAACAGACAGCATTGTTTGCAAGAACAAAATAAAAATGAATATTACTGGAAAAAATAGGATATTTAAATATGCATAACTGACACCCTCAGTGGTGGGGATTAAAACTGGGACCTCATACATGATAGGTAAAGATCTACCACTGAGCTACACCCCAGTCTAATGCCTCCTCTTCTCTTCTGTTACTTCTTCGCCTACATTACTAAAACTAACTGGCCTTCAAAAAGTCCATCTCCAACACTCCCATCCAAGCCTCTGGTTGATACCCAAGTTCTTTCCTTCTTTCATTATTTTTATCAAAAAATCCTCTCTCAAAAGTCTGGCACATCTGTGCCCAGAGACTCACCTTCTGTTTCAAAAGTGATTCATGAAGACAGCATAGAGCACCTCACTGCCAACTTCTCCCCAGCGGGCTCCATGCACAAATTCAGGGACATGTGCACCAAGCATCTGGCCACGTCAATCTCATCTCTAAGCTTTCTTCCAAGTTGAATCATACACTAAGTGCCTTGCTTCCCATTCCTCTTCCAGTATCCAAATAGTTCCTGAAATTCTACTAACTCTAGGAAGCCTTTCTAGACTTATTAGACAATTCCACTGGCTTGGTTCTTACTAAAAGAACTCCAATCGTTCACATAAATTATTTAGGAATAGGAATAATGGGAACATATCAACATGTGTATATAACCACAGAATGAGTTATAATTGAAATCTTACTCTTTTATTGTTTTTATTTTTTTTTTACTTATTGTGTATACGATGTGGGTTGGTGGGTGCCCATGTAGAGAGGACAACTTTGTGTAGTCATTTTTCTCTTTCTACCTTTACATGGGTTCCTGAGATCAAACTCAGGTTGTCAGGTTTGCAGAGCATGTACTTTACTGCTGAGCCACCTCACCAGCCCTAAGGTTCTATTCTTAATCATAAGTAGAATAAAGTATATAGATCAGTGAGTTTGTTTTTTTAGGTGTTTTTTTTTAAAAAAAAATCTGATGTTAATTTAATCCTCACAACATGAATAAATGATAGTGTCAGTTCATCTAAATTATACTACGTAAGGTTGGGCATAAGAGAATTAGATATGAGGACACCAACCCCAATCCTACATGGTAACAAGATATTTAAGGAAGTGATCTGTTGCCTTCCTTCTTGGAATGGAAGACTAAATAAAAGTTGTGGACCAAACATTTCTACCTGCCACCATTCAGTTCTCAGTGTTTCTCCCTTCACCTCTCATTCCCTTCTTCCTCGCTAACTATCAATCTGCACACTTAAAGACAGGGATCAAGTCATTCTTGGCAATATTTAGCAAAGCATTTGATGCAAGGAAGATCATGGCATTCAAATATAATAAAGTCAAATTTTACAAATAGATATGGAGATGGTAATTTGAAGAAGGAAACATTTTTAGGAGCTTAGAAACTATAGATGATTTTATATGCTTTCTGTATAGCATTTAATATGCAGCCCTAGCTGGCCTGGAACTATGAAGACCAGGCTGGCGTCAAACTCAGAGATCTGCTTGCCTCTGCCTCCAGAGTGCTAGGATTAAAGGTATGTGCTAACCACACTTGGCTTTTGGGGTGGGGAATTGAGATAGGGTCTCCCTATACCCCAGCTGGCCTGAAACTCACTATGCAGAACAGGCTGGCCTCGATCTCATAGAGATCCACTGCCTCTGCTTTGTAAATGCTAGGATTAAGGTGTGCGGCATGAGGTGTGGTCCTTTTTGTTTGATTTTTGAGAGAGGGCCTTGCTATGTAATGCTGGCTGGCCTTGTATTGGCTATATAGCCGAGGATCACCTCAAACTTGAGCTAATCCTCCAGATTCAGCCTCCCAAATGCTGGAATTTCAGGCATATGCTACCATGTCTGATAAGCAATTTTTAGTATTTTAATTTTTTTTTGGAGATAACAGCTTGCTATGTTGCTTAAGTTGGCCCCTGGACTCTGGCAAGTGATCCTCATGCCTCAGCCTTCTGAATGACCAGAACTATAATCATACATCACTGTTTCAGCTAATAATTCAAGAAGTATTTTGCCTATGACAGTCTCTTACTCTCTGCATATTGCCCATTGTGGATTAATAGCCATCTACTGCAAGAAGTGGCTTCTACGATGAGGGTTGAGAGATGCACTAATCTATGGGTACAGTGATGGTCATTAGGAGTCAGTTTAGTGCTATGTCCATTTAGCAGAATAGCAATAGTAGGTTCTTTCCTAGAGTCTATGACCTATCTAGCCATAGGTTCTTGGCCCTGATAAGCATGCCAGGTATGGATTCCATTTGGTGGCCTTAAATCTAATCAGAAACTGCTTGATGACTTCCACAGCATTTTTGTCATTATTACACCAGTGGGTATATATCTGGCCAGGCCAGTCATTATTGTAGCACTTATGGTTCACAGATGGGTAAGGCTGAGGATTATTTTTCTCTTCCAGTGGCATACATAGCACCTCCCAGCGCTATGAAAACTAGCCAGTAGGGATGAAACTTCAAGGTCAGTACCATCTTGATTTCCCCATGTTCTATGACTCAAGTAAGTAGTGTCTTCAGCAACAGGGTCTTATCATCAAGTTCTAGAGGGTAACCAAGAGCAGTGGCAATAGCTAGCAATGTTTGGGGTTGGGGGGATCTATGGGTCCCCACTGGCCAACACCTACAAAAGAGGTAACCCATTCTCAGCACTGGGTTTTTTATTTGCTAACCTGTGGTGTCTAGTAGGGAGATTCCTACCATCCTCTATTAAAGGGTTAAATCCATTTAAGTTCTTTTTATATATGTATTATGTCTATATTAGGAAGCTTCTACAGTACAAGCTTCCACACAACTTTTTCAAAAGGCTGAGGAGCTATTGGCAATTGATAGCTGCTGAGAGAGGGAGTCAGTTTTCTTTAAGGATGTGGCTTCTGGTAGGTTGACCATACTCCAGTAGATGGCCTCATAGCCAAGAGTATTTGGGCAACATACATTGGACTTGATAGGCTTTAAAAAAAAAAAAAAGAGGACAGGGCTGGAGAAATGGATCAGCAGTTAAGAACACTGGATGTTCTTGCAGAAGACCTGAGTTTGAATCCCAGCACCCGCATTGCAGCTAACAACTGTCCATAACTCCAGTTCCAGAGGATCTGACAGCCTCTTCTGTCCTCTGCAGGCATTGCATGACAAGGGTGCACTTACCTACATGTAGCAATACACACATACACATAAAAATAATAAAATATTTTTTAAAAAGGGATACAAAGTTGGGTAGGTAGGGTGGGTAGGAAGGTGGGGGTGCATTTGGGAGGAGTTTGGAGGAAGGAGATGAATATGATCAAAACACAGCATATGGCATTCTCAAAGAATTCATTAAAATATTATTTTTAAAAATAATGATGTCAAACTATTCTGTATAGATATGAGAATGTCATTTCAAAGTGATCCTAATTAATAAGTATTTATTAAGGCCTGACTATACATGGGCATCATGTTAGGCACAAGACATAAGTGTCTTAAATAGCTTATCTTCAGCAGAGGAAAACACCATCTCTAAGGCCACTGGGCAAGAACAAGGCTTGACTTTGGTTTGAACTAATACAATAAGACTAGGTCTTGGTAAGTAGAAAAGGATGGGTAGTCAGTACTCAGCAATGGCCAGAGAATGGATTGATCAAAGGAAGATGGAGTGAAACTGGAGATGAGGGTGGTGAACCTTAACTGGGAACCTTATATGGAGAATGAGGAAGACATGGACAACATGGTGTTTCACAATGATGGGGCATTAGAAACGAACAGCAGAAATGAGAGCAACTGAAATAGGAAGGGCAAGACCTAAGAAACTAGAGGCAAACGTTGGCAAGTGACTAGTACTTGAGGAGAGAGGCCAGTCCTCGCTGTCTGCTCTTCAGAGGGCCTCTATCTTCTGTGCAAGATAGACTATTTCCTGCTGCTTCCTGCAGTGATCATTTTTCTACCAACATGAAGTATTGTACAAATAGTAATACATCTCTAGGACATTACTTTTTAAATTTGAAAATAAGAGAGGTAGAGCTAGAAATGCAGCTTAGTGAAAGGTCACTTGCCTACTGTCTATGAGACTGATTTTGAGCTCTAGCATTATAATAAGAAAATAAATAATAAAGGCCAAAAATGATACTTATTTCCATGGTTCAAAAATTATCAAGCACATGTTTTTCCCAAAGTAAAAGTGATTATATGTAATATTTTATCAAACATACATTAACTTCTGCCAATATTCATTTATTCAAAAGTATTTTCTATGGAATAAATAATAAAAGTCTATCAAGTTGGTATCATTAGCTTCTCTTCATGGCAATCAGAATCAGAGGCAGCCTGATGAATGCTAAACATTAGCAAATATGAAACAAAAAGACAGGTTCCAATTTTGGCACTAGCTTTAACTTAAAGTCACTCAGCAAGCAAGCAACTTCATCTCCCCCAGCTTTTTCAATGGAGCACCAGAGGAGTTTTACATTTGTGGAATGCTTTTAATATATATGTATCAGTTTTCTGCCCACCTGTTGCTTAGACCAAGAACTTCACTAATATTATGAAGTTGGACAAAATTGGTTTTGTTACCTAATAATTTACAGCTGAGGAAATCAGATTTAGGTAATGGATTATAATTATAATCTAGGTGTTTGGCACCAAATCTCACCTTTGCCTATTAGGCTAAGCTTCCTCTTGCTACTTCACAAAATAATTTGTAAAAAGTTAAGGCATGGGAATACTTAAGAAGGGTTATAGCATTACACAAATGAAAGTCATGCAAGTGTGGGCCCCCAAAACTGAAGCTTCTCTTGGCTTCAGGGGAAGCTTGCATCAGGATGGAAAAAAAAAATTCACCAGCCAACCTAGCAAAATCAAAAACTGTCCCCCCAAAACTCAGCCTCTGCTCTCTAAATCGTATGAAAAGAACACAAGGGATATAGAGCCAAAACATATACTTCCTCATATTCATTCACAAAAATCCATGACAAAAACTTCCAGATAGAATTGTCTTTGCCATATTTTTATTACGATTAAAAGAACAAATTATCAATAAATTAAAAAATTATGATAAAAGTAATAGAATTACCCTTGCTAAAATAATTAAGTAGGAACATCACACCATATAGTAATTACTGTTTTATACACGCAGGTATAAACACACACAAACTCATATTTACTCACAATTTGGCAAGCAAAAGATCTCATTAAAAAAAAAAAAATTACCTCGTCTCCGCCCATAGCTCCTGGCTGCATGTAAACACAGAAGAAAACCATGGGTATTTGTATCAAAATGGTGAATTTAGAAATAAAATGTTCACACAAATGTTTTCTAAGTATTCTTGAAATTATTAATCTGGATATATTGTTCCACTTTTACAAATATATTGGGGAAAAAAACTTTATGCAAATATAAGCCAAATCACAATATTAGAGAAATTCAACTAGATGTGGCACCCATTGGGACAGACACAATGGATGCTAAACTTCACGAGTCTTATAAGGAATTATATTGGGGCTATGTATCAGACACAGATAAGAATTTTTAAAAAAAAATAACTTGTAAATCTTCATTTGCACTTTATATTACCATCAGACATCAATCAAAAATTCATTCAAAGTAGCTAAATATTGTGGCATATGGTAGGCATTGTGAATTTCTTACTATACACACACATACACACTTCATAGATGCCCTGAAAACATATATACATTACATGCCATTAGTTCTAAAAGAATCCATTTCTGTGAATTTTTGTGTGTATATATAGTGTGTGTATGCATGTTCACATGTGCGTGAATGCATGTATGTACAGGTCTGTGCGTATGTGTGCTGGCATGCACAGGGAGGCCTGAAGTTGATGTTGGGTGTCTTCAATTGCTTACCACTTAATTTATTGAGGCAGGGTCTCTTGCTGAACCTGGAACTTGCCAACTCCAGTTAGTCTAGCTGGTCAGCTCTCCCTGTCTCTGCCACCTGTGTTTACAGGCAGCTGCCAGGCCTGCCTGGCTTCTGGGATTTGGGATCCAAACTACAGTACTCTCACTCACTTGGCAAGTGCTTGATCAACACTAAGTCATCTCCCCAGCCCAGCTTCTGTAAAATTTTAGTGAACTTTCTCTTATTCTTTCCATATTCTATCACAGTTGGGTGGAAAAAATGCTATCTTTTACATCTATAACATGAACCGAAACAGTAGAAAGGGATCAAGGCTCTGGATCCATTCAAAGCTATCCTTCATAAAAGAGTACTTTTCAAGGTTGGCTTCTTCATAACTCAGGGCCTACAAAATGCACTGTTACAATGTTCAGTAGAGCCAGACTGTGGCATTATGTATCACTAGGAGATCCTGTTACCTACAGTGATTTTCAGAATGGAAAGTTTCTTAAATTTGAAACCTCCAGTTCTATAAACAAATGAGAACTGAGAACTGCACTTAATCTATTTTTTGAAATCATAAAATGTCACAAAATTCAATTATACTGAAAAAGAAAGTGTAATTTAGGATGATCTGTAATATAAGATAGCAGGAAAGAAAGAAAACTTACTCCCTAAAGAAAAGACTTCAGATTTTTCAGCTATATTATTGAAACAGATGAGCTAATCTCATCTAATGTTTTCCACTTTTCTTCAGTCAAACTTGTCATCAGCTGCATACCTTTAACCTCTTCACTTTCCCACCACTCAGAGGTAAGAAAAGGCCCAGTTCAGGCCCCGTTTCCCTACCTATCCTGTTCCTCCAACCCTACAACCACCCCCCATGAACAAATCTTTTCTGAATTTATACAGCTATTATTGTTTATGTTATTACACAGGGATACATTACAAGAACAACTAAAAAGACAGACTTTCAATTATTTGGAACCTGGAATTTATCTCCCCAAATCAAGTGCAGTGAATGGTAGTTGGCTGCCTACCTTAAGCCAAAAAGAGCTTACTTCATCTATAACATGGACAACTTAACACTGACAGTTTAGCATTCTGAAAGAGATAAAATAAATGTTGACATCCTATCACTTGTCTCTTTGTCCCTTCTTCCCATTCCCAATGATGTTATGCTGCCCAAACACCACTGAAAAATCTCGACGGAGAGAAGAGGTGACGGAAAGATTGTAAGAGCCAAGGGCCTGCTACTACATAGTGTCTCCTAGACATGACAGGGAAGCCACACCCATGAAACCTCCACAATATGGTTGTCTTTGACCTGCATAATGACATGACTAGTCAACATGTGAACATAGGTAGGGATCCCATCCCTAAATGAGGAGCTATAGGCAATCAAGGGGGCTACTGAGAAAGGGAGAATCAGTCTTTTCCAGAGATCAGCCACCTGATAAGTTATCCAAGTGATCAGTCCTAAAAACATGTACATAAGAGCACTACTAAATGGACTCTGAGGGGAAACGGGAGGGGAGTGGGAGCAGTGGAAATGATGTAAGTACAGTACTTGTGTATGAAATTCTCAAAATATTTTCAAAAATTAAGTAAAAAATACTCTGTATTTCAAAATCATTCACTCTCTCCCAAACAACAAATTCCTCTTTTTTTTTTCCTTCATTATCTGTGGTTTCTTACAGAATTCAGAGAAACCCAATGAAAAACCTTCTGATGACAATATAAAGGTACCAACGACTCACTGGTTCTTAACATCTTATCTATAGGATTAATGAGAACGCTATTTGCTCAAGTCTTTAACTGCCAAGCATCCAGCTAACAACATGAAGTAAACAGACCCAGACAGGCTTGAGGAGAAGAGGAGTACCCTGAACTGGGGAGAGGGGAAAGCTGCCAAAGACCTCCTTGGAAACTTTAATCAAAGCTTCTTTTGAAGTTCATGATTTTTAAAAATATTTTATTTATTATTTTTATTGTATGTGTATACATGTATTGCCTCCATGTAGGTAAGTGCACCCATGTCGTACAATGCCCACAGCAGACAGAAGAGGCTGTCAGATCCCCTGGAACTGGAGTTACAGACAGTTGTTAGCTGCCATGTGGGTGCTGGGATTTGAACCCACGTCTTCTACAGGAACACTTAGTGTTCTTAACCCCTGAGCTATCTCTCTAGCCCCTGAAGTTTGTGATTTCTATAGACTCTTCTCTTTTTCTATTTATGAACAGTACTGTAAACTGGCTTTTGACCAGACAGTACATGAACCTGACAATCAACTGAAGTGCAACTCAAGATACTTAAATGTGTTTTCCTAACTCCTCAGGCAATTACGTCCTACCTTGGTCCTTACTTCAGAACTTTATCTATGATCCCAATGGGATGATGATGATGGTGGTGGTGGAGGTGGCAGCTAAAAATAAGTGCTTACTGTGTGCCAGAAACAGTCCATAGTGCTTCAAATGGATTAATACAATTGAGTGTGCCATCCAAATTTATGGCATAAGTGTTTTTTTGTTTTTTGTTTTTTGTTTTTTTTGGTCTTTTTGAGACTGGGTCTCCCTGTAGCCCCAGCTGTCCTAGAACTCACTATGTAGATCAGGCTGGCCTTGAACTCACAGAGATCTGCCTGCCTCTGCTGGGATTAAAGGTGTGAGCCACCATGCCAGTGGCATAAGTATTTTATTAGCCTTTTCTTTCAGAGGAAAAGAATAGGAAGAAAGGTGAACAACTTGTTCAAAATCACAGATAGGGAATGAAGAATTGGGAGTATGAATCTAAGAAATCCAGCTCCAGAGTCTACCCTTAAACCACATCTTCATACTGTGGATGGAATTCTGAGGGGGCAAGGTTTGTATCCGATAGTCCCTTGGAGACTCCTCTAGTACTCCTGGCTGCATGTGGCTAAGGATAGTATGAATGTGACCCAATGCAAAATCCTAACTTAAAACATCATGGGATGCTTTGACAATTAAAAAAATATTTTTGAGACGGACCTCTCTCACTGTGTAGTCCTCGCTGGCCTTGAACTCACTATGTACACCAGACTGACCCCAAACTCAGAGATCTGCCTGTCTCTGCCTTCCACGTGCTAGGATTAAAGGTGTGCCAAGCTAATTTTTTTCTAAACTCAATTGAATCATTTCCCAGCATGAAATTCACAGATGATGTTGCAATGTCTTAAGGTCGATGCTGGGGAGATGGCTCAGTCAGTGCAGTGCCTGCTGCACAAGTATGAGGACCTGGTTTGGCTTCATGGCACACACATGAAGAGCTGGGCAGAACAGCACTCTGTAAGCCCAGGGCCGGGGAGTCCAGCTAGCTAGCTGAATCTGTGAGCTCCAGGTTCTGTGAGACCCTGCCACAAAAAATAAGGTGGAAAGTAGTAGAGGAAAACACCTGATATTAACCTCTGCCCACACATGCATGTTTGTGCATGTAAGAATGCACACTCCTGGATACCAAGTTGATACTCAACAAATTCAGCTTGTTAGCTAAGTGCACAATCAAGGGACAGTGTAATATATGCCTTGATGGTGTATAGAAAGTATAACAATTCTCATGGTAATTTAAAATTTGCTTAATTTGCTTCAGTGAAGACTATTTGAGAATAGTCTAGGTGACGTCAAACCATTCCATTAGAGAAAGAAAAGGGACATTGAGGAAATTTGGGGATAAAAACTAGTGCTTTCTTCAAGAAATAAATGACATTAAGATCAGGAAGAATACTGAATATATAAACATAAAATGAGCCAACACAAAATGAACTCATATAGAAAAAAGGGAAGTGGGGAGACAGGAAGAGCCCCACTACCACCTACAGGTACTTCTGCAGAAGCCTGATGCACTCCCTCCTTTCTTCCACTTACTATTGGAACCAATACAGACTGTTTGTGGCATTTAAAACAAATAATAAAAACAAAAATGGGTGGTAATAACAAGTTCAAGGCAAGCCTGGTATAAACAGTGAGGAGTTCCAGGCCAGGAAGGGCTTCCACCACCTCTCAAATGATGGGATAACAGGTGCATACAACTACACAGCAGGACTAACTTCATTCTTTTCATGTACAATCTGTGTTAGGATGAATCAATACTACAAATAATAAGATGCAGTTTTCTTCTAATTACTCCAAGAACTTGTTTAAAAAAGCAGTGCTGAGGATTAGACCTAGGGCTTTGTGCTTCCTAAGCAAGCAAGTGTTCTAGCACTGAACTGTACCCCAGCATGAAATTTTCATTCTTTTTTTCTTAAATTTGTGTGTGTGTGTGTGTGGGGTGCATCTGTGTAGGTACACATGTTTGTAAGCAGAAGCCAGAGAACTTTGAATCTTAGTCCTCAATATTGTTCACCTTATGTTTTTGAGATAGTGTCTTTCACTGGCCTAGAACTTGCTAAGTAGGTTAGGCTGGCTGGTCAACAATCCCTAGGGATCCACCTGCCTCAGCCCCCTCATGGCTAACATACAAACTCATGCTACCACCCCAGTTTATTTAAACAGGTTCTGGAATCAAACTCAGGTCAAATGCAAAGAAAACACTTTACCAACTGAGCTATCTCCTACCCCAAAATATTTTACTTAAAACACATACACAATGTGTGTGTTTGTATTAGGTGTACATTCCACAGCACATATGTGGCGGTCAGAGGACAACTTGCAGGAGTTGGTTCTCTCCTTCTACCAGGTGGGTCCTGGGGACAGAAGTGAGGTGGTCAGGCTTTGTGCCAAGAGCCTTTATCCCTGGGCCATCTCATGAGCCTTCTTTTTTTAAATTAGCATATATAGAAATGGGTTTCATTGTGACATTTTCACACATATACATCATTATTCTTTGCTTTTATTTAGCCCCATGTCTTCCCATCTCCTTTCCTCCTGCTAGCCTTTCTACTCCCAAACACAGTGCTCCCTTCTACTTTCATGACACAGATACCCCATTATCCTCTCTCCTTCCTCCTCCCTTTAGATATCTTCTTTCCCTCATCCCCTCACAGACTCTCCTCTTCTTTCATGTAGTGTGTATGTGTGTGTCTGTGCGTGTAGATTTTCCTTATGAGAGAAGACATCATATTTGTCTTTCTAGAGCCATCCAATTTCTTACAAATGTCACAATTTCATTCATCTTTATTGCTGAATAAAATTTTGTTTTGAGGGACTGGAGAAATGGCTCAGCAGTTAAGAGCACTGGTTGCTCCTTCAGAGGAAACTGGGTTTGGTTCCCAGCATCAACACAGTGGTTAACAACCATTCAAAACTCCAGTTCCAGGGGATCTGACATCCTTTTCTGGCCTCCGTGGGTATTAAACGACATGAGTGCACTTACAGGTAGGCAAGACACACTCGTACACATAAAATTGTTTAAAATTTTTATTTTGAATATGTAGTATATTTTCTTATCTAGACTAGTTTCATATCTTGGCTATTACTATTGCAGCAATAACATGGATGTGGAACTATCTCTATGGTATGCTGACTTCAAACCCTTCGAGTATATATCCAAGAGTGGTACAGCTGGATCATACATATGGAAGCTCTGTGTTTAGTTTTTTGAGGAACTGCCATACTGATCTCTGTAATGGCTACACAACTTAATGTTCCTACCAGCAGTGTTTAAGAGATCGTCTTTTACCACATCCTTGTCAGTATTTGTTGTATACTATAGCCCAGGCTGGCTTCAAACTCACAGTGATCCTCCTGCCTGTGCCTCTCCAAGTTGTAGAATTATCGATGTAAGTCATCATACCAGGTTACTGTCACGTGTTTTCTTGATGACAGCCATTCTGACTGGGGTGAAATGGAATTTCAGGGCAGTATTAATTTGCATTTTCCTGATGGCTAAGGATGTTGAACACTTTTTCAAACGTTAGCCATTTGTATTTCTTGAGAAGTGTTCATTCATTAGCCCACTTATTGTTTAGATGATGATTTCTGTTCTTTAATTCTGATCGTTCTTTATAGATTCTACATATTAATCTCCTGCTGTATGTACAGTTGGCAAACATGCTTTTCCTATTCTATAGGCTGTCTCTTCACTCTGCTGATAGTTTTCTTTGCATTGTAAAAACTTTCTAATTAAAAAAAAGCTTTCTAATTTTATACAATCCTATTTGTTAATTCTTGAGATTGTTTTCTATGTTGTTAGAGTCCTCTGCAGAAAGTCTATGCACATACATTGCCTATGTTTTCCTATAGTAGTTTCAGAGTATCCTATCTTACCTCAAGGTCTTTGATCCATTTCGAATTGATTTTTGTGTAGAGTGAGAGAGAAGGACCTGATTTCACTCTTTTAATGTGGATACCCAGTTTCCAAAGCACCATGGTTTGAAACCACTGCCTTTTTCCTATGTATGTGTGGACACCTTTGTCAGAGATAAGGTGGTTGTAACGATTCAGTTTTTTGTTTTGTTTGAGACCAAGTCTCATACAGCCCAGGCTGGCTTTGAAGTCCCAATCCTCCTGCCTCTACCTTCGGAAGCTGAATGACAGGTGACTACCATAATGGCTGACTTTCTGTATTTAAGACAAGGTCTTGCTGGGCATGGTGGCCAGCCTGGTCTACATAGTGAGTTCCAGGCCATCTGGGGTTACAGGGAGACCCTGTCTCAAAAAGACCGAAAAAAAAAGGAGAGACAGGGTCTCATACTATAGCCTTGTTGTCCTGAAACTCACTTTGTTGCCTAGGCTGTCCTCAAACTTATGGCAACCTTCTGCCTTAGGCCCCTGAATTCTAAGATTACAGGCTTGTACCACTATGCCTGGCCCGGGTCCCCCATTATATTCCATTGGTGTATAATCTGTGTGTCAGTACCATACTGTTTTTCTTACTATGGCTCTGTAGTATAGTTTGAGATAGGGCAGAGTGATGTCTACAGCACTGCTTTCTGCTTAGGATGGCTTTGGCTACTTGGGGTCTTTTGTGATCATATGGATCTTAGGACTGTTTTTTTCTAGATCTGGGAAGAATGTCATTGGAATTTTGATGGAGGTTACATTGAATCTGTAGATCACTTTTATAGCCATTTCACAATATTAAATAAGCACATCAATCTATGAGCACTCTCTTCAATGACACTTTTTTTTTTTTTTTTTTTTTAGGGCATGGCCCTACCCGGCCAGCAGTCAGCACACATGCCTTCAGTGTCTTTTTAAATCACTATTATAGGGTGAGAGTGCCACAGTGCATGACTTGAAGTCAGACAACAACTTTGTGGAGTTGGTTCTTGCCTCTGCCTTTACATCTGTTCTGGGGATTGAACGTGGGTCACCAGGCTTGTGGCAGCTAGTGCTCTTACCCACTGAGCAATCTTGCTAGCCTCACTTTCTTCAGTGTTTTAAAGTTCTCACTATAGAAGTCTTTTTTTTTTTTACAAAAAAAGTTTTATTATTTTTATATTATGTGTATGAGTGTATTGCCTGAATGTAAGTGTAGCCATGTCCTGCAATGCCTGTGGAGGACAGAAGAGGCCATCAGATCCCCTGGAACTGTAATTATGGATAGTTGTTAGCTGCCATGTGGGTGCTGGGATTCAAACCCAGGTCTTCTGCAAGAACAGCCAGTGTTCTTAACTGCTGAGCCATCTCTCCAGCCCATTATAGAGGTCTTTTACATAACTCCTTGGATAGGTTTATTCCTAAGCATTTTAGGTTGTTTTGTTCTGTTTTTTTGTTTTATGGAGACAGGGTCTCACTGTCTGGCTGGCCTAGAACTCGCTATGTAAGCCAGGCTGGCTCAGAACTCAGAGAGATGCATCTGCCTCTGCACCCCGAGTGCTGAGATTAAAGGCATGCACGACCACATATGTGCCCTATTTTCAGGCTTTTAACACTATTGTGAAAGGGATTTTTTTCTTTGACTTTTTTCCCTCAGCAAATTTGTTATTGCTCTAAAGAAAAGATGCTGAATTTTGTATGTTGATTTTTATCTTGCTACTTTTCTGAAGGTTTGTAAAATCTGAGAGTTTTCTGATGGAGTCTATAGCATCACTGAACTTTAATTCTTAATTATTATCACTATTCTTACAGATAAAATTTTTTGACCAATTCACATGTATCAAACAATTTACATCTCACAAAAATTCTATCTAAGAGCTAGGCAGCATGGCACACACCTCTAATTCCTGCACTTGGAAGGTAAAGGCAAGAGGATCAGGTGTTCAAGTCCACAAGGCCAGCCCAGACTACATACTGAGTTAGAGGCCAGCCTGGGCTACATGGAACCCTGTGTCAAAATTGCAAAACAGGAATAGCGATGTGGTTCGATGTAGAGTTCTTGCCTAGCATGCAGAAGACCCTGAGCTCAATTCTCAGTACCAGAAAAAAAAAGCTAACAGAAGAAAAAATGTTGTTTCTCCTCCTTATCTAGCCCTCTGTTGCACATTTCCTCTCACTCTTTGACTCTCAACTGATTTATTAGCCAGGTATGGTAGTACATGAGTGTAATTTCTGCATTCAGGCCTTAAGGCAGGATTGCCATGAGTTGAAAGCCAGCATGGGCTACATAACTAGATGCTGTCTCAAGGAAAAAAAAAATTACATCTAATTTTCAGAAATCAGGGTTATATAGTTATCCTTGGCCAGGAATATTATCTAGAGAGGGGGTCTAAGTGGGGATGTTTTTTGGAGTACTGGTAATGTTTTGGAACTGACTTGAGTATTGGTTACATGGCAGTACTCAATTTGCTATAATACACTTAAGTCCATACTTATTAAATAACATGACAAGGCCGGGCATGGTGGTGCATGCCTTTAGTCCCAGCACTTGGGCGGCAGAGGCAGGTGGATCTCTGTGAGTTCGAGGCCAGCCTGGTCTACATAGCAAGTTCCAGACCAGCTGGGGCTACAGGCAGACCCTGTCTCAAAAAGACCACCCCCCCATGACAAATATTTATATTACTTTACTGGTTATAAAATTAATGCAAGAAATCCAAAGTGCTATCATTTTGTAGCTTTTAATTTATTTGTTATTATTTTATGGGGGTGGGTACACTCAGAAGCTAGAAGAGGGTACCAGATTCCCCTGGAGTTGGTATTACAGGCAGTTGTGAATCACCCAATGTGGGCACTAGGAACCAAACTCTGGTCCTCTGCAAAAGTAGTATGTGTTGTTAACCACTGAGCCATTTTTCTAGTCTCTATTTTTTTTCCTCTCCTTTTCTTTTTTTTTTTTTTTTTACTTTTCTTTTTTTAAATTTTATGTGTATGTGTGTATTGTCTGCATGTAGGTAAGTTCACACGTGTCATGCAATGCTCACGGGGGTCAGAAGAAGCTGTTGGATCCCCTGAGACTGAAGTTACGGACAGTTGTTAGCTGCCATGTGGGTGCGGGGATTCGAACCTGGGTCTTCTGCAAGAACAACCAGTGTTCTTAACCGCTGAGCCATCTCTCCAGCCCCTCTATTTCTTTTTTAATTTTAAAATATATTTTGGTATGTATGTTTGCAGAGCCTAATCACTCCTTTCATTTTGGGGGGAGGGGTCTTTTTGAGACAGGGTTTCCTTCCCTGTAGCCCTAGCTGGCCTAGAATTCACTATGTGGACCAGGCTGGCCTTGAACTCACAGAGATCCGCCTGCCTCTGCCTCCTGAGTGCTGGGATTATATAGGCAGGCACCACCATGACCAGGTCAGCCTTATCTCTTTACGACAGCATTTCTCACTGAACTTGAAGCTCACCATTTCAGCCAGGGCTGGCTGGTCAGTAAGCTTCTGGGATCTGCTTGTCTCCACTCCACCAATACTAGAGTTGCAAGAACCTGTGGCCATGCCCAGCTGTTATATAGGTACTGGGGATTTGAACTCAGGTTCTAATGCTTATGCAGGAAGGATTCTTACCTGCTACACCATCCCCCCAGGTCTTATAGCTTTTAAATTATAAATCTGAATAATGTAAAGTTGGGCATCATAGTTCACACCTGTCTGGTGACATGAGCTTGAGGCCAGTCTAAGATACATTAGTGAGACTTATCTCAAAGAAAAACGGGAAGGTGCCACAGGGGAAGGGGGTATAAAAATGATTTTATATATGAAATAACACAAAAATTCAAAAAAAATTTTCTTTCGGTCATTTTGAGACAGGGTCTCCCTGTAGTCCCAGGAACTCGCCAGGCTGGATTGGATCTCAGAGATCCACCTGCCTCTGTTGGGATTAAAGGTGTACCCCATCATGCCTGGCTTGCTGAAGTCTTTAAGTAAGGTAATATATATAGATTCTGTGGTAGAGGCTGAAAAACTAATCTTTTTTTCTAAAAGAGAAAGAAAGCCATAAATAGAAGAGATGTTAACAGGTAAAAATAGATAATTATTTTCTTGTGGAGTAAATCAGCACAAACCATTTTATAAACATAACTAAAGGCTCTGGGGTGCTTGCTTCCATGACAAAGGAATGGAAATAAAAAGACCTTAATATGACATGTTACCAGCTGGCACCTAATAGTCAAGACTATTAAATTAAAGTCACTATAGGGCAAATTGTTATTCCTTCTAGCCCTGTCTCAAACAAACAAAGAAAAAAATAAAATGATCTTATTTTTTGGGTATGATGGTACATGCCTGTAATTCTAGCACTTGGGAGGTAGAGGCAGGAGGCCCTCCTTGGCTACACAGCAATCCTAGGTTATCTCAAAAAAAACACAAAAATATAGACTTTATTTTCTGTGATAGGGTCTCCTGTAGCTCAGGCTGGCCTCAAATTCACTATGTAGTAAAGGATAACCTTGAACTTCTGGTCCTCCTACCTCGACCTCATGAGAGATAGGAACCCAGGGCATCCTGGATACTAGGTACACTCTACCAACTGAGCTATATCCTCAGACCAGCAATCACCATTTCAACAGGCAACATTATGTTACAATCAATGGGCTAGGAACGTAGCTGAGTGGTAGAGTGGCTGCCTAACATGCATGAGGTCCTCAGCTCAATCTTTAGTACACACATACAAAATTACAGTAAAACATCTAAAAAAAATAGCCTTTCAGTTTGTCTATTGGCTATGATCTTAAAGTTCAGACCAGAATGTTCCCATTCTCTTCATTAAATTGTAAATTCCCAAAGAGCAGGAGAGTAGAGTTTGTCCCCAAAGGCTCCTCTTATATCTTTGTTGTTAGAGTGGTGCTGGAGAGATGGTTCAGCAGTTAAGAGCACTGACTGCTCTTGCAAAGGACCCAAGTTCGAATTCCAGCACCCACATGGTGGCTAACCACTGTCCATAACTCCAGTTCCAGGGGATCTGACACCCTCTTATGTCTTCGTGGGCACTGCACAACACTGGTGCACTTACATATATGAAGGCAATATACTCACACACATAAAATAAAAATAAATCAAGTGCCGGGTGTGGTGGTGCATGCCTTTAATCCCAGCACTCAGGAGGCAGAGGCAAGCAGATCTCTGAGTTTAAGACCAGCTTGGTCTACATAGCTAGTTCCAGGCCAGAAGGGGATACAGGGAGACCCTGTCTCAAAAAGACCAAAAAAATAAAAGATTCAAATTCATCTTTCTGAGGAAGCATTACTTTGAAAGCAACACTAGTGACTGACAAGCACAGTACTCACATTGCAGAGATACTTTAAAAGGGAGAGGTCTATAAAGTAGAACATGTTTCCTAGTGGGGAAAAACAGGGGATGGCCTACTGATAATTCATCATGCCCTAGGCACTGTATCTTTTCTGACTGATTCATCCAATTAGGCCCGAGAACTTGTCTACTAAAGAGAAAGGTACTCAAATATTAGGCATCTGACTGAGTGCAATGGTATAACCCACAACTCCAGAACTAGGGAGGCTGAAGCAGGAGGATCAAGAGTTCTAGGCCAGGCTGAGTTACATAGCAAGACCTGCCTCAAATAAGCAAAAACTGGAGCATCTGTTCTCAACAAACCATCTTCTCCAGATCATTATGCCAAAAATTTTATGCAATGTTTTCAAACATTATACAAGTCTGTAATTTCTGGCTACTTAAGACAGCCAATATTTGCTAATTTTACATTTCAGAACCCCAAAATAATGTAGAGAATTATAGAGAGAAGAGTAGGCAGGCATAATGGATGCTGGAATGTTTAGGAGTCTACAGAGCCAATGCTGGCCCCATGGTCAGTGTTCCATCTGCCTACTATGAAGGCTTCTCTAATATGAAGGCTTTTCTGATATAGGAGCAAGGGTTCCTTCACAGGAGAAAGTTATGAAGAACTAACTTGGGAACTGGGGAAAGGCTCTGGAAACATGAAGAAGCTACTCATTCACCTCTAGCTCCTAACCTGAATAAAAGCTAGTTCCTGCCTTGTTGAAGCATAATAAATAGGAACACCAGTACCAAAGCTAATTACATTGCACACACAACTAAGATCAAGCAGTATGTACGTGGCTTTTCTGTATATGACTTATTTAAGATCTTGTCCAGCTTTGCTCATATTGTTCCTAATGACAGGATTTCATTTTTATTACATTTATTGTGTATTTCAGTGTGTACATCAGAACAACCTGAGGAATGACTTTACCTGCTGAGCCATCTAACTGACCCAAAAATTTCATTATTTTTATAGCTCAGTGGAATTCCATTGTGTACACATATATCCATTGGTGGACACCTGGCTACAGTGAATAGTGCTATAAGGAACACAGGCACACAAATGTGCTTTGACAAACTGATTTCATTCCATTTGGGTCCATACCCAGTTGTGAGATCACTGGGTCATGAAGCAGTTTTACTTCTTAATCTTTTAAAGGGTCATTCATATAATCTGAAGTTATACCAGTAATTTTTCACTAGTTCATATTACCAGCATAATATGGAGGGATCCTTTTCTCCACATTCTGATCAATGTGGAGTATTATTATCTTTTTAATAATACTTATTCGAACAGAAATGAAGTTCTCTCTCTTTGTGGTTTTGATTTGTAGTTCCCTGATGATTAGCATAATGAGCATTTTCTTCAAATTTCTGTTGAACCAGACATGGTGGCACATGTCTTTAATCCTAGCACTCACACTCAGGAGGCAGAGCCAGGTGGAGCTCTGTAAGTTCAAGGTCAGCCTGGCCAACATAGTGAGTTACAGGCCTGTCTCAAAAAAACAAAAATAAAAAATCAAATTTCTATTGGCTATTAATTTGCATGTCTTCTCTTGAAAAATGTTGAAGAACTTTTGTATATTTTAAGCCAATTTTTGTTTATGTGCATACATGTTGATGTATGTCCATGCACACGTAGGTGTGTAAGTCCTCATGCCTGTGTGGCAAGCACTTTAGCAACTAAGCTATCTCCCCAGCCACCAGAATCCTGCCCCCCTACTGAATTGTTTGAGTTCCTTATATAGCCTGAGTAACAAACCCTTGAAAGACATAAAGTTTTCAAATATTTTTTCCCATTTTGTAGGTTATCTCTTCACTGCGATACATATTTCTTGTATTGTGCAGGTGTTCAATTTTACTTATCTTGAGATAGAAATTCACCAAATAGCATAAGGTGGCCTTGAATTTACCCTGTAGCCCAGGCTGACCTTAGTTCCTCCTTCCTCAGCCTCTCAAGTAGCTAGGTTTCCAAGCCTGTGCCACCAGCCCCAGCAATAGTCAGATTTTGAACATTTTCATCACAAAGAAATAATACATGTGAGGTAATAAGAATGTTAATCATCCTGAATTATTACACAATTTACACATGTATCAAAACATCACATTGTATCTGCAAATATGTATATTTTATCAATGAAAAGAAATAACAATTCTGTGGTCATAAATGTAAAAAAATTTATAATGTATACCCACGCACACAAACATTTTCTTTCCTCCCTCCCTCCCTCCCTCCCTCCCGCAGGATCTCACCATGTAGCCCTAACTACTATATAGCTACTATACAGACCAGGCTGAACGTGAACCCAGAGATCAGCCTGCCTCTGCCTCACACTGTTCCTGGAGTGTTAGGATTAAAGCTGGGGCCACAACTCCTGGCACTTCTTTTTCTTTTTTGCAGTGCTAGGAATCAAATCAGTGTTTTCTCATGATAGGCTACCTCTGTATCACTGAGCTACATCTCCAGACCTTAAAATATTTTTTGAGTTGTTCTTTGTTGAGTTGTAACTGGCATCATGAGATATTTACAGGTCTATTTTGAATTTTGAAATGTTTTCAAGATTAGGCTCTGGGGGAAAACAAGAAGCCCACAGGGAACAGTAGCAAACTTTTTTGTTTCTTGCATCTTTATCCTTAGGAAGAAAATCAACTACTGTTATTTAAAATATATTCATAACACAAGGAATTTCTTCCAAAATCCAATAAAATCAGCTAAGCCAATTTCAAACTTATTTACAATGTTCAGCATCAAGCTATTCAGATCAGGTTGGCCATTCTATTTTTTTTTTTTTCAGAAAAAGAATAAAAGGGGTACAAATAATAAAAAGTATTTCCACAAAGACACTGAATTTGTACGCTTGTGTTATATTAAGGTAGTTATATATACTATATATAGTGTATATATATATTTAAGTATAATATATGCATACTCACAATTTAGTATTTAAGCAAAAACTACAGGCTCCAATCAGGAGGCAGGAAGCTCTACTCCATCATGCCTCCCTGGTCAAGATTCACATAGCTTTATTTTATCTTATTTCTTTGGTCTTTTTGAGACAGGGTCTCCCTGTAGCCCCAGCTGGCCTGGAACTTACTATGTATACCAGGCTGGCCTTGAACTCACAGAGATCAGCCCGTCTCTGCTGGAATCAAAGACATGTACCACCATGCCCAGCCTATAATACACAGCTTCTTGAATCTCAGTTAATCCCATCTATGAAATGAGGTCAGAAAATGCCAGTCTCATGAACCCCCACACTTGGTTATGTCTTCCTTTACTTTTATGTCTACTCTCTTGGAGAAGCCCACACCCATGCTGCTTTCCTGTGTGTCTTACTTTCTTCTCAGTGCCTCTCTTCCTCTTAACCCTTGTACTTAATACTATATCAAAATATTTTTATAGACTCCAAACTCTGCTTCATAAGAAAGTAAAAAAAAAGGGGGGGGAGGCTGGACTGATGCCCAAGAGGGTAAGAGCACTGGCTGCTCTTGCAGAGGACCCAGGTTCAATTCCCAGCACCCACATGACAGCTAACAACCATCTATAACTCTAGTTCCAGGAGATCTGAGACCCTCTTCTGACATTTGAGGCAGGCGGATCTCTGAGTTCAAGGCCATCTTGGTCTCCATTAGTGAATCCAGGTCAGCTGCGGCTACAGGGAGACCTTGCATGGTGGCGCACACCTTTAATCCCAGCACTCGGGAGGCAGAGGCAGGTGGATCTCTGTGAGTTCAAGGCCAGCCCAGTCTACATAGTGAGTTCCAGGACAGCTGGGGCTACAGGGAGACCCTGTCTCAAAAAGACTGAAAACAAAAAAACACATTTTCTTAGTTGTGCGTGGTGATGCATACCAGTAATTCCACCACTCAGGAGGAGGAATCAAGAGGATTATCAAGTTTAAGGCCAGCCTCAGCTACATAGCAAATTCAAGGCCAGTCTGAGCTACATGAGACCCTGTCTCAAGAAAAAACAGGACTTGCGAAGAAGCTCAATTAGCAAAGTGCTAGGCACACAGCATGAAGACTGCAGTTCAGTCCCCCAATACCCATGTAGAAGCTAACCACAGCAGTGTAAGTTTGTCACCCCAGGCACTGCTGGCAAGAGGGGAAGGCGTGGAGACAGGAGGGTCCCTAGAGCTCACTGGTCAATCGGTCTAGAGGAACTGGTGAGCTCAATATTCAATAAAAGACTCTATCTCAAAAACTGTGGAGACTAAGGAAGAACCTCTGGCTTATACTTACACACACACACACACACACACACACACACTGGGGGGGGTTAGGGGGATCCTATAAACAAAATTGTTTCCTTCGCATCAGGTATAGTCCTCATGCCTATAAATCTTACTACATGGGAGCCTGAGACAGGAGAATTGCCTCAAATCTGAGACCAGCATGGACTATAAAGTAAGTTCCAGCCAGTCAAAGCTACACAGAAAACAAAAGCAAGCAACAATTTTTTAACTTATATTCACTCACAGTCAGCAAAAATAACAACAATGTACTCTTCAATTTCTGGAAAAATCCATTTGGAATTCTAACAAAGTGGGCTCTCTTCGTATTCTCCCATAAATGCATCATGTGCTCAACTCCCTCTGCACTTCCTCTCAGCTGAGCCTCTCCCTGAGGAGCTCACACTCAGCAAAGCATAAAAAGCAGGATGAAGGTGAAGGCATGGCAGTCACACAGGCTTCTGTCCAGCACAAACACACATACCAACATCCTTTCACCTTTTATTTTTAGATTCAGCACATGCACCGGCAGCTCTCAGCTCTAAAACAAATACAGGGGAAACATTCTATTTTCAACAAACATTTTCAAGACATTAGTTAAGAGGGACAATGTAGAAGATGGTATAACCTAAAGTTCCAAGTTTCTTAGTGCACGGGCTATGCCTAAGATGTTTAATAGTCAGTGCATGACCTCAGAACGTCTCACAAAGGTCAATGTGTTTTGGTTATTTTGTTGTTGGTTTTTCTTTGTTTTTTAAATATAGCAGTGGAGGCCCAAACCCAGTGCTCCCTAAACATGTCTTCTACCCCAGTTCCCACCTCTCTTTTTCCCTTTTAATTGAGATATTAAAATCTTAAGTCTTCATGGACCCAGATGTAGCAGTGCACACCTTTACTTCCAGCACTTGGGAGGAGGAAGCAGGCAGATCTCTGTGAGATCGAGGTCAACCTGGTCTATGTAGCCAGTTCCAGGACAGCTGGGGCTACAGGGAAACCCTGTCTCCAAAAAAAAAATTTTTTTAAAAGTCTTCAAATGGCCCAGATTTTATAAAAAGGACTCTTTAACTGATACCTTTCTTGGTGTTTTGATAAGGAAGAATGTATATAAACAATCTCCTCCTGTCAGAAGGGAAATGGTACTTCAGATTTCCTATTCACCTCACAACGTCTGGCATTAATCACAACTTGAAAGAGCTCAGAAAGAAGAAACAAAGAGGAGGTAGAGAGATGGCTCAGCAGTTAAGAGTGTGCACTGCCCTCTAAGAGGATTCACATCAAGCAGCTAGCTCACAACTGCCTGTAATTCCAGCCCCAGGAGATCTGAGGCTTCTGGCCTCTGAAGGGACTTGTACCCAAGTATACACATCCATACACGGACACACACAATTAATTTGAAACATTTTTAAATGGCAGTGCGAACTTTTAAATGCTAGGTGTGCTAGCACATGCTTGTAATCCTAACCCACCAGAAGCTGAGAGGAGGGCTACCGGGAGTTCAAGTCCAGCCTGGGCTACATAGCAAGATCCTGTCTCAAAAACAAATGAACAAACAAAAACAAAAACTGTAACAACAAAAAGCCAGGCATGGTAGCACAGAGGCAGGAGACAGAAGGCTCATGGAGAATTGAAGACTAGCCTGGATACATAGCAAAATCCTGCCTCCAAAATAAAAATAATCCACATAATATAAACTCCTATTTGGGGACTCTAACATGCAAAAGGTGAGGGGGTTTCATTGTTTGTTTCTTTGAGACAGTCTTACTGTGTAGCCCTAAGCAGCCTGGAACTTATGTAGACCAGGCTGAACTTTTTAAAAAAAAAGAAAAGTGAGGTGGGTGGGGCTGGAGAGATAACTTAACAGTTATGTACACTGCCTGCTCTCGCAGAGGACCTGGGCTCCATTCCCAGCACCCATATGGCAACTAACAATAATCTGTAACTCCAGTTCCAGGGGATCCAACACCCTCTTCTGGCCTCCATGGACACTGCAAAACATGGGTACTTTACATACATACAGGCAAAACACTCATACACGTAAACTAAAAATAAATTTGTTTTTTAAAAAAAAAAGATCTTTAAAGGGCTAGAGAGCTAGCTCAGAGGTTAAGAGCATTGACTGCTCTTGCAGAGGACTTAGGTTCAATTCCCAGCACCCACATGGCACCTAACAACCTCTGTAACTCCAGTTCCAGGGGATCTGACACCTTCTTCTAAATGCACATAAAGAGGTCTTTAAAAGGCAGCAATAAAGTTGAAGCAAGGGACCACCAGGGCCATTAACATGAGGTTTATCCACAAATCAGCCACTGTACTAGGCTTTGTAGGATTCATAAAACAGTCAATTTAGTGGTCATTATCTTTGTTTCAGAGGTGAAGAAATCAGAGACAAAGGAGTTAACAATGTGGCCCTAAGGTTAAATAGGTGAAATCAGATCTGCCTGACTCCAGACTCCTCTGTTATGCTAGTTAACTGCTGCATCAGCAGGTTTCCCGTGACTTCCAGATGCTTGGCAGAGATCAGCTGGAAGCAAACTCTGTCCCCTAAGGCACGCTCCACTTGTGCACTCAAACAACTTCACTCTATTTGCCAATTCTCCCCAGCCTATTTTCTGCCTGGAAAAGAGTGTAAAGTCAAAAGGAATAAAGTGGAGACACTTGGTAGTGGTAACTCTTAAACTGATACCAGACATCCTGGTTTTGAATATTAATTTGACTTTAAATTGGTTGACTTGGACCTATTATGAAGGCACCAATATCCTTCTCTAAGGATCAACATAATAGAGGAAAATTTACCAAATCAGACAACAAGCTTATAGAAAAAAAAAAATCACAACTGCTAAAGTGACTGTACACTCACAATATAAAAAAGCAAAATCTCAAGCTACTATTAGTGTTAGAAAAAGCTGCCTGACACAGATACTACTACATACATAGTCTGAAGCACCGTTAGCAGCCTCCCTCATTTTCTGGAAGGAAAATCAGAAATGTTAGTGTTTTCAGTGGAAGAGTGAAGATGAAACAGGAGTAATTATTAGAATACTAAAGAAAAACATATTGCCCATTTTAGTGGAAAGGACACACTGCTTCAAAACTAACTTTATTTTGGAAATACTAGACAAACAGCAGATCTCACAAAGTACTTGTCTTGTTTAAAAAATATTTTATTTATTATTTTTATTTTATGTGTATGAGTGTATTGCCTGCATGTGTGTGAGTGTACCCACGTGGTACAACGCCTCGGAGGTCAGAAGAGGGCTTCGGAGTCCCCTGGAACTGGAGTTAAGGACGGTTTGTAGCCACCATGTGGGTACTGGGAATCGAACCCAGGTCCTCTGCAAGAGCAGTCAGTGCTCTCAACCGCTCAGCCATCTCTGCAGCCCCCAAAGTACTTGTCTTATAAGCACAAGGACTTGAGTTTGAAAAAAAAAAAACCTCAGCACTTGAATTCCAGCAGTTGGGAGGCAGAGATAGAAAGATCTCTGATCTCCTAGGCAAGCCTGGTTTACATAATGAATTCCAGGCCAGCTGTAGTAGGGAGACGCTGCATTAAAAAAAAATAAAAATAAATAAAAGCCAGGCATGGGGGTGCTGACTTGTAATTCGAGCACCCCTGTCTGCCCACCAACCAGCCTAATCTATCTAGTCTATTCAGTCAGCTCCAGGCCAGTTAGTCTGAAAAAATGGTGGACAATGCCTGAGGAATGATACCCAAGGTTGTATTCTGGCCTCCATATGCACGTACATACATGTACATGCAAATCCCCCACTCACGAACATGCACCCACACACAAAAAGAGAAAAAATAAGTAGAGTCTGGCTTTATACAAATGCTGTCAATCTTTCCTACCCTACATGTTTTAGGGCTATTGCTGATTCCTACTTGTTATTCTATCCTTCAATAATAAATTTTGTTTTCTGCCTTCCAGATGACATTAGCAGTGGTGCTTCTCAGGGTTAAGTAGATCTGGGAGGCCTGCACTAGAGCAGCAAAAAATGGGAAGGAAAGTGGCCCACAAATAGCACTGACAAGTGAGAATGCACACCTTTGCATCTCTCTTTCCCATCAAGTGAAGAGAGCTGAGAATATAGTTATCTGCAGGAGAAACTCAGGTTTTAGTGAGCCAGGGAAAGAAAGAAGGATGAAAGATTGTATTGAGAACATAGTGAATGTTGATTTTGTGTGGAGTTTAGAAATGGGGTAAAGAAAGGAGGAATTAAAAGTCTATTTTCTTGGGGTTTTTTTTTAGGGGGGGACTTTTTGAGACAGAGTCTTCCTGTAACCCCAGCTGGCCTGGAACTCCCTATGTAGACCAGACTGCTCTGCAATTTGCTGTCCTCCTGCCTCAGCCTCCCAAGAGCTGGGATTACACTACTACCCATGCATCATTTCTCCTTAATTTTCTTAGCCAGTTTCTTCTTTCCTTAAAACATAGTATAACCTCAATCTAGTCCCTTCTAATAACCAAAAATTGTGAATTAGTAAAGTTTTAGTGAACTTTTAAATTTCAATTATTTCTATATAAAAGTTGAGGGAATGGCAAAACAGATCTGTAATAGGGTAAGAACTTGGAACAATAAACAGTAGGGGGAGGAAAGAGATGATTAAAAAAACACATAGATGTGGGGGCTAGAGAGATGGCTCAGCAGTTAAGAGCACTGACTGCTGTTGTAGTAGACCTGGGTTCAGTTCCCAGTGCCCACATGGCAGCTAACAACCATTTGTAAGTGCAGCTCCAGTGGATCTGATGCCTTCTTCTGGCCTCTTTGGGCATGGATGCACTTACACACATGCAGGCAAAATACTCATATAAAATAAATAAATAAATAAATAAATAAATAAATAAATAAATAAATAAATAAATAAATACAT
>NW_008352648.1:2935105-2957623 GCF_000622305.1 Nannospalax galili
TTTTTTGGTCTTTTTGAGATAGGGTCTCCCTGTAGCTCCAGCTGCCTGGAACTCACTCTGTAGACCAGGTTGGCCTCGAACTCACAGAGGATCTGCCTGTCTCTGCCTCCTAGTGCTGGGATTAAAGGCGTGCGCCACCATGCCCAGCCAAATTTTTTTAAAAAAATAAATAGATTACCTACTCATAGGCAAGTTAGATAGCACAGTGGGTAAAGTGCTTGCAACTGAGTCATGTAAAGGTGAAAGAAAAGAACCTCCGGACATGGTGACACATGCCTTTAATCTCAGCACTTGGGAGGAAGAAGCAGGCAGAGCTCTGTGAGTTTGAGGCCAGCCTGGTCTCTATAGTGAGTTTCAGGCCAGCTGGGGCTACAGGGAGACCTTGTCTCAAAAAAACAAAACAAAACAGAAAAACAAAAAAACCTCCACACATGCGCTATGGCACATGAATGCTAACACTCCCCACATCATACATACACAATAAATAAAAAAGATTATTTTGGAAGGTTACCTTAACAGCCTCCTTTTTTTAAGAGATGGAAAAATTGATGCTAGAAAGATTTAAGCAACATGTACAAAGTAGAAATCTCTTAAAGGAAATATCTTACTTAAAAGCAGAGAAGTAAAGAAAAACAAATTAAAGATAATCAGAACATTTTAAAAAGAAAATTGATTTTAATTTCATTTTCTATACAAAAAGTAAGAAATTCTACCCAGTCCCTCTTGTAGAGGACAACTTAAATCACGTCAAATTAGGTTATTTTTCAGATACATACTAAGTGCTTTAGGCAGACAATACTACCGTACTATTATTTTCAACTCTAAATTCCATCATCTAACAAACGTCTAGTCAGAATTATTGATGAGGCTCAACAAGTTAAACAAGTTTACTAATTCTCCTCTCAGCCAAAAAATTATATGTAGCATAATTAAAATGTCCATTCTTTTAGAAATTAGAAAGTAAGGGCAGCTGGAGAGATGGCTCAGCAGTTAAGAGCACTGGCTGCTCTTGAAGAGGACCCGGGTTCTATTTCCAGCACCCACATGGCTACTAACAACTACCCACAATTCCAGTTCCAAGGGATCTGACCATCCTCTTCTGGCCTCCACAGGCATTGTACACAGGGTGCACTTACATACATGCAGGCAAAACACTCATACAATTAAAATAAATTAAAATTTTTTCAAAAAATAAATTTAAAAATGAGAGGCATATATTTGTAATCTGAATTAGCCACAAGTCTCTCCAAAGACACTAGCAAAATAGAAAACTTGCATGGCATGGATCAGGTGTTGCACCACTGAGCACTCCCAATGATTCTCAGCAGTGTTTTGTAGCAAGCACACTATGCATGTCAGACCCAAGGAAATGTGGAATACATATTTTAAAGACAATCTAAAATTTATTATAAACTCTAATGGCATTCAGATTCCTTACTCAAGAAGAAAGAGGGATACCATACACAACCCCACATTTACTCAATATGTTCCCATACGAATCAAGAACTGGCCTGTATATTTGGGAGAATAAAAGGAGACAATTTTGCCAGGTGTGGTGGTGCATGCCTTTAATCCCAGCACTTGGGAGGCAGAGGCAGGTGGATCTCCGTGCTCTACATATAGCAAGTTCCAGGCTGGCTAGGGCCACAGAGACCCTGTCTCAAAGAGACCAAAAGAAACAAAAAAAAAAAAAAAAGAGAGAAACAATTTTGGCATCACTA
The DNA here is from genome assembly GCF_000622305.1 of Nannospalax galili. Taxonomy (NCBI): domain Eukaryota; kingdom Metazoa; phylum Chordata; class Mammalia; order Rodentia; family Spalacidae; genus Nannospalax; species Nannospalax galili. The sequence goes on from NW_008352648.1 coordinate 2,936,827, forward strand.
ACTAGACAGGAGAAAACTTCAATTCTAGAAGATTCAATGGCTTGCTCAGGTCTTCTGACAACAATTTCTTTCTAGGTTCTTCTGCAAGTTATTTGTTTGGTCTATAGATGCTAGAAAGGCAGGCTGACACTAGCCAGGTATTTTTACAGTGTTTCTGTTTTATGCTTTTGTTTTCTGAGACAAGGTGTGGAGCTCAGACTGCACTCTGCTCTATTATTCCAGGTTGTGAAGCAACAGCTCTCAGGCTGTGCCTTGCTCTGGACAGCTTCATTTTACAAGTACCCATAAGGTGCAGAATAATAACTTAGTCCACAAAATAAAAAGCTATCACCTAAAAATTAATCGAAGTATACTGGGAACATATGAGCATATGGGTATAGTAAAACTGTACCAGAAAAAACATGTCCACGAATATATGGCATGTATCAGACCAGGGATGAGTGCAACACTCTCACCTGGCCTCAATAAAGGGAACACTTGACACTGTGATGGCAATGGCCTCACTGCTCTATCACCTGATCACCTAGTTATACATCAAGGAACCCACAGACTGAGAAATCCTGGCTGCCCCTGGGGCTTCTGCTCAGCTAGGCCCCACTTCTGATGCAGCATACTCAAACTGTAGTTCCTCCACTGCTTGGCCATTGGACCCTGTCCTACAACCGACTTCTACAGCCTCCATGGTCCTGAAGCTCACCTCTGCAGCCCTGCTCAACCCAGAGACCCTGTGGCTTGGCTGTGTGCCTTCAGCAGCTCTCCAACTGAGTTCCTTCTAAAAGATCTAACCATCGCACTCAATGTATCCTCATTAGCTCTCTGGAAGTACTCTTTGAACTCTTTAAATTCTGCTTCAGCCTCTTGAACCCTTTTCCAACCTACATATATCTATGTTTATAGAAATCCCTTATTTACTATGTAATGAGTAATGGGTCTGAGAGTTAATATTAGTAATTAAGTTCAGAATAAAACAACCCGTGTTTGCCAACAGGCAGTTATCAAAGGAAATCAGAGCTAGTTGGCAAGTTGTAGTCAACAAAACTGATGAACCTTGTAAATTTATTCAATAAATTCTAACATTGTACAAAGATACAAACATATCCATCTACATTTGAGGCACAGCACTCTGATGACAACATCAAGTAGCTGGCCTCAAAATCTTTACATAGTGAAAGTGATCTTGAACTCCCATTCCTCCTACCTTCCAAGTGCTGGGATTATAGGCATGCCACCACATCTGACTCTTCTGGTATTAACCAATCTAATGATATTCCGGTTAATAAACTTCTGTTGATTTAGAAGATAATTCAACAATTATACTGACAAAAACTATTTCTGACCAAAGCTGTTGACATCTATAACATGCGAATTTCAATGGAAGAACCCTGGATGCCAATCTAGAAATAGCTATGGGTTATTTACCATAAGGAGAAAATTCTGAGTTACTAGAAACTTTACTTTATTCATTCACACTTTTACCCTACTTTCTCTCTCCCCACTTACTCCCTCCTTTCACTACTTCGCCCTAAGGGTATAGAGCAAGAGCTGGAAACATCTTCTGTTAATGATTTAAGACTTTATTTACAAAGGTAGGTGCTAGGTGATTTGGTTCACAGAGTTGTGTTCTGCCAAAGCAGCAATTTTCAATTTTCTAACTTTTGCTAATGTCAGAATCACCTATATGACTTGTTAATGTACAAATTTCTGAAATCCATCCTTAAAATTTCTCATTCAGTAGGTCTGTAGAAGAGCCTGAGATTTTGTGTTTTTAGTAAGTTCCCAACCAATTCAGATGCAGAAACTGTACTCAGTTGCTGGTATGGAATAGTGGTCTAGACCATACTTCATGAAAGACTGAAACATAATAAAAAATTAAGAAAGGTAGAAAGTACACATTGTAAACTTGACCACTACTTTTATAGAACATTTTGTGTGAAGACTTACTGTTAAGTGCCATAATATTATCTGTTCCTGGATGATGGAAATTTATTCCCATGCGTCCTGGAAAATAAAATAATTTTATTTTAAGCATAAAGAAAACAATGTTTAATATAATCATTTAAAAACATACTTCAAAATATAAACATTACAAAATGCTGGAACAGATTAATCTATAACAGTGCTATCAAAGGCCAAAGCACTTACAACTTTTAAAATCAAGTAGTAAAACATGACAAGACAAGTCTTAAAATAAAGCCAAAGTCTCAACATAAAATATAACCAAGCAAAAAGAAGCTTCCATTATAATAGCCTGAAATTTGTACATCTCTCATATTCAAATTTAGACATGCCAATTTTCAGGATAAGCATTTTATTTAAATCATCACTGAAATGCCCTTCAAAGAGGCATCAACAAAAGAAAGTCAGATAAGAAAGAATAGAAAGAATAAGTTTAGAAAGAATAAGAAGATATAGATTTCATAATGGCTCAAAAAGTCAACATAATTATCAGAACAGCAAACTGAAAATGGTAAAATTTATGTTCCATATATAGTAAGGGAAATGACTAGCCTGAAAATTTGGAGTTCTTATGCTGCCTCTACCATTAACTACTCCTATGGCCCTGTGAAAGGGTGAATTTCCAGGCCTTTATCTCTATGAATACTAAGTAAGTTGAAATGTCTGCCCCCATTGGCTGGCTTCTGGCTTTTATATACCTCTAAGGTTGATATCCTTTTTATATTTCTGAAGATTTCTAAAACCAACAAAAGCAAAGCTTTGTGTCTTGTAAAGCCTAAAATATTTACTATGTAGTCCTTCACAGTGCAGCAAACTCTGATATATAACTAATGGCCACCAGGGGTAAGAAGTACAAGAGACAGACATTTGCTGGTTCCTAACACACACACACACACACACGCACACATGCACGCACGCACGCACGCACACACGCACACACACACACCAGTATAGACAAAGAAGGTAGATGTATCAAAAAAATTGAACCAAGAGAATCCAATCTGGGGAAAATCGTACTTTGCAAAATTTCTTGACCAATTTCTTCAATGAAATAATTACTGAAGTCAGGTAAGGTGGCTCACCCCTGCAATCCCAGAACCTGGGAGGCAGGAGGATTGCTGGGAGGTCAAGGGCAGTTTTAGCTACAGAGTATTATCCTTTTTTCAAAAAACACGAAAAAAGGCATTGAATCCGGGTATGGTGGTGCACGCCTGTAATCCCAGAACTTGGAAGGCAGAGGCAGGTGGATCTCTGTGAGTTCCAGGCCAGCCTGATCTACAAAGTGAGTTCCAGGCCAGCTGGGAGCTGGAAGCTGGGGCTACAGGAAGACCCTGTCCCAAAAAGACAAAAAAAAAAAAGATATCAAAACAATAAACTAGGGTATAAAGCTAATACCCATAAACTTAGCTCTGTAAAGTTTTTGTGTACATTTATAGTAAGGGTTATCATGAAATTCTCAGAAAAATGTTAGCTTTATTTCACAGCTACTACTACTTAAATAAATAAATTTCAATCATATATGTGGAAAGAATGACACAGAGAAAACTGAAGATAAAAGTATTTGCGTCCTACAACAAATACAGTTCTATATATAATCACAAAAGGGACGTCATCATTTGGAATTAACCTCTGTCATTGGGGATTAGAGGCAAACAGCACTGTCAGTGATTCTGTCCCCAAAGAAAAACATAACAGTAGACAGAAAGTGCAACTGTCTAAAATGAAAAGCAAAAATTATGAATTCATAGATAAATCACATCTTTTGTGAAGACTCGTGTCATAATAATTTATGGAAAATTGTTTTACATTAAGAGTTAGTGAGGGGCTGAGGGTATCAGTGATAGAGCTCTTGCCTAGATACAAGAGGCCCTGGATTTGATTCCAAGCACCAGGGAAAAACAAAACAACTTAGTGAAAAACCAATGTCCTCATTCAACCTTATCATTTGTATATGTGTATGTTTTATTTTAAGTCTTATTAGGATAATGATCATCGGTCTCTGGTTTTATGGAGGCTATTTTGTTAGTGTTATAATCTATTAAAATTCTTCAGAGAGGGAGGAATGAGAAAGGTTAATGGGAAGTGAAAATGCAGAAAGCTTAATATGTACAGGTATGAAAAGAATTTAAAAAAGGAAACATTCCTCTACAGAATATATTGTTTTCTAGTGCAAAATAGTACCTGTTTTATTTTTATAGATCTCAGACCTTTTCATAGTAGCTAGAAGCTAATTATTATGAGTTTTAAAATATTCCAGTGGCTGGAGAGATAGCTTAGTGGTTAAGAGCAATGCTGCTCTTCTAGAGGACCTGGGTTTGATTACCAGCACACACACAGCAGCTAATGACTGTCCATAACTCCAGTTCCAGGGGATCCGATGCCCTCTTCTCATTTCCGTGGGCAATACACATAATGCAGGCAATACACTCATGCACATAAAACAAAAATAATAAACAAAAAGGTCCCATTGTTGGAAACCTCAGTGGAAGGGTTAGACAATGTGAGAGATAAATAATGCCCAACTAGTTTAAAAAAAAAACCAGAGGGAACCATATTAATTGAACAACCTACTGACAAATTATACATACAACTAGCTCAAGGAATATGTCTAGGCAAGGTTTATCTGAGAATGTTTGGTCTTTGCCCAAGCTTTATTTACATAGCACATGGTAATTGAAAGTACCAGACTAGTGGAACTAACCTTCTTGGATGTCTAACAGCCATATCTTGAGGCCTGTACTAATTTGGCCAGAGGGACATAAAGGACAGTTTTGGCTCCTTGCCCTTCTAGGTTGACTAAGCTCCAGGGGACTATAAGCATCTCTCAAAATGTCCTGTAACTGTGGTGAGTCACCTGTCCTCTTGATCAAGGAGGCCATGGAGACCCCACCAAAAGGACCTGAAACCAGTGTCCAGTCTATAAGAGGAGGGTCAACACAGGGGAAACATTTCTGCCATGCTTCCAAGTGAAGCCAGCCACAGTCGAGTAGGACCTTTGACTTATCTTCACATAGATGGAACTGGTAAAAAAAAAAAAAAAAAAAAAAAGGAGCCAGGGGCTCCTCCTAAGTCCATGTGACCCCTGAAGAACAGATCCTCAAACGACCTTAAGTGTAAAAATAAATTGGTTTATCTGGCCCAACTGTATGGTCTTAAATGCCAAAGAGTCCATGTGTATAGCTAAAAGCTACATAACAAGAAACAATGACAGACAGGAGATACCTTCCTTTGAGTTCTTCACATATAGAATTGCCAATTCTGCCTAAGAAGAGACACAGGTCTGCCCCATGAATTAAAGCTGTTTTTAATAGCTATGGAGGAGCGATGCAGACAGGCTCAGATTACTTAAGGAGAAGAGGACTATAAAAGGAGTAACAGGGATGACAGAGTATATGGGCTCCAGTGGGGGCAGGGGGGAGGCTATGGGAGGGTGCCATTTGGGATGTGAGTATATAGATGAATAAGATTATTTGGGATGTTCTGTATGAAACACACACCAAAAAAAATCAACAAATTTTAAAAAGGAGAGTTATATTTGAGGAAGAAGCATAAAAATTTGCTCCATGTTAATTAGTAAAGGTGAAACACATGACCATTGAAATCTACCCAATGATCTTATATCCATGCTTAGGTGGATCTCAGAAAGTAACCGACTGACTAGTAATAATCAGATACATAGAGATTAGAGACACATGTGCAAACATCTAAGTGCTAGTAGCATTAAAAATGAATTTTTCTGTATGAAACAGTAGTTTTAAAATGAAAAGGAGATCATTTTTAAAGGTTAAAACCTCATTCAATTTTATGTCTTATATGGTTTAAACTGAGTTCAACATTGCATAACTGTATTAATTCAACTGTGAACCTAAAAATGTACAGCCAATATTGAAAGAGATGCATCTTTGCTCTGGAGATTGTTATTGAATATGTTAATGCTGTAATGAAATGCTTCTTCTAATTATGTGGTTATTAAATAATTTTTTTAAAAAGTTTGCCATTGTTGAAGATACATTTAATACATCTATATGTAATTGTTCCATATGCCTTATGATTTTCTAATTCCTCAATCATTTTAGAGTCCCAGAAAGTTACAGTCTATACCCTATGTAATGAGTTCTATCCCCTACCTTGATCAAAAGCTACTATACAAAAACTTGTCACCAGAACAAGACTTTGACTTAATAAGGAGAATTAACATCTGGCTTCAGTTAGTTGAATCAATGTTCTTTCCACCAAATACATCTATTAAACTAGATATGCGATACTCTGGTCTACCTTCGCTATATTCTAGGGTATTCAAATTTAACAATACTCAGTTGCTAAAAAGTTTACTTACCAATCCATCAAGACTTCAAAATCACTACCAACTAGAACTTAAGGTTATTAAAAGATCAGAGGCAGGCAGATCTCTGTGAGATCTAGGGAAACCTAGTCTATATAGCAAGTTCCAGGCCAGCTAGTGTTACAGGGAAATCCTGTCTCAAACAAACAAAAACCATGAAAACCCTAATCTCTTCAATCTTTGACTAAGGAACACTCAAAGGAAGTTACAGTTCCTGGAAAGGTTGGAATGGTCCTTAACATTACTAGAATGAAAAGTTATCAAGGAAATCAAGTAAACTCAGATTCAGCTTCAACTTCTCTTTAGACAATCCATCAAATAATTTCCTTGTTTCTGGAAGCACTCATTTCCCTGCTTATCCTCCAGACCTTAAACACAGCTACACGGACCCTTCTGGCTCTTTCTTGCCATGCTAGAACCTTTCACCTCAGCAAGATAAGCCTGTAAGGAAGCCGGGCTGTTTTCTAATTATCCCTCTACTGAGTATCTCCAATTCCATTTTTCTTAAGTAGAACAAGTGTCTTGGGCAGAGTTTTGCCAAATATGGAAGGCATCACTAACTGCAAAAAAGCCAAGTACTGTCTCTCTCAGTTGTCTCCCTAATTTTGTTTTTCTCAGTGGCTCTAGATGAAACTTAACATAAAATCTTCTAAGAAACTCAAGGTCAGTGCCAGGCTCACAGAATCGATAATCTAAATATAATCTAATTTTCCTTCCTATGAAATACAATGTTTTTGGTAAATTATGTATGACTTTTTAAAGTGAGTTTTGTTACTTCTTCAAAAATTAATATTTAGTCTATGTAAAATGTGATCTATTTTCATTGAATAAAAAGCACAAAATATGGAAAAATGAAAATAATGTCACAAAAAAAACACAGCATTATGATTTATGTTTTTTTAAGCTTGGACGTCAGGTATGAAGGTTTCTTTCCTAAGACTATAGTTATTTTACAATTTTTCCTTAATGTGTTATACAGCCAAAGTTTCATACTTATTAAAGGATTTTGAAAAAGAGAGAAAATATGTAACAGGAAAGAAAACTCTGATTCCAAATTCAGATGAGGCTATTTCTTTTTCCTTCCCTTTGTCCAACAAATATTGCTGTTTAATCAGCTGTGAAAACAGAACCAAGTGTGTCACATCTGGTGAGTTTTGCTAATGCAGTCTGGTGCTGCCAGCATGACGTTTTGTCACCTGTCCATGGGTCTGCTATTTTTAAATTGTTCTTGTCAGCTAACTGTCTTTTAAAAATAGTTTAAAATACAAGGTTTCAGAAACTGGAAGGCATTCTTGTTTTACTGAGTTAAGTGATGCTGTGGAAATCAGAGATTGTCCCTTGCCCACTGCACAGGACATGACAGACAGGAGGCAGGAGGGATGGAGGTTGGGGAGGGGGTGGGATATGGAATTACATTTATTCAGAATGGAAAAAAAAAATCACAACTTCATAAATTCAATTCACATCCCTATCTTAAAATATAGTTATAAAAACTACCTTATTGTTAAAGTTTCGGAGTCCAACTATATCCATACTTTTATATAACCAAAATAACTGGAATTTTTATTAATTCATAATTAACTATGAAAGCCATTTTTTCACTTTTGTAACCTTATAAGAAAGGAACAGCTGCTATACCTTTCTCTAATCACCCCCTTCACCCTAATAAAGTCAAGTACTTCAGAGACATTCATCTAACAGAAAATTTGTGCTATTTCCAGAAAGGGTTAGAATGCACATTTTACTATATTTTCCACCTATTTTCTCTATAAAGTTAGAGATACATTTCTGTAGAAAATAATACCATAAGATATAAAAATATAATATGTAAAAACAATAATATTATTGGGTGTAGTGGCACACGCCTATACTCTGAGGCTAAGACAGGAGGATCATGAGTTCCAGGCCACCCTGGGCTGTCTTAGCAAAAGAATCTGGAATCTGAGGATTGAACTCAGGTCAAGAGGTTTGGTGGCAAGTGCCTTTACTAGCTGAGCCATCTCATCAGCCAAGTTTTTTTTTTCTTCTCCCCGTATTGTTTGAGACAGGATCTTCTGTAGAGTCCAGTGCCACCATCCAGGACTGCCTCCCCCTTCCTCCATCTTTTTGACACAGGAATAAATAAACATAATTTTTTTTAAAGCTAAACAAACATTTCCTTTTAAGGAAATGATAAAAATTTGGAACTATAATATTCTAAATCTATTCCAAATAACCAATAACCAAAGCTATGGGCTTAGAACTGAGGTCAACGTACAATTTAGGGTAAGTTATTATTTTTTTCCTTTGGGAAGGTCAGGCTGTTCTATGTGTTCTAATCACCCTTCCCAGTAACTGGGACCCACTGACAGCCCTGCCATCCACAAACTCCATAAATTCTTAAATCTTTGTGCCTCTGTCTCAATTAAAGTAGAATGTTAGAAGTCAGTATCCAACATAATCCTTTTGTTTTATAAATGTTAGATAATTAAAATGCGGCTTAAGGCCAGGTGTGGTCACACTTTTAGTCCCAGCACCTGTGAGGCAGAGGCAGGAAGATCTTTGTGAGTTCAAGGCCAGCCTGGTCTACATAGTGAGTTCAGGTCAGCTGGGACTACAGGGAGACCCTGTCTCAAAAAGACAAAAAAAAAAAAAAAAAAATGCTGCTTAAATCTGACAAGGTAGTTAACACTTTTAATCCCAGCTACTCAGGAAGCTGAAACCAGGAGGCTCTCTTAAACCCAGGGGTTCATGGCAAGTCTGAATAGCCAAGAGAAACTAAGTCTCAACGGAGGAAAGGCTGGAAAATATATACAGAAGAGCAATCACTTCTTGGTAACTCAGAATATGTCCCCTAACAGTTTGTAGCATCTTTTTTTCTACTTCTTTTTAGGTGCTTGGGAATCAAACTGAGGGTCTCAAGCATGCTAGACAACCTCTTATCATGGAGCTACATCCCCAGCTCAGAATCTGCTCTCTTTTGTAAAAGACAGACTGATATAGACTCAAAGAAGGTAACACTGAAATAAAACTAAGCAATGATTCAAGCTACAAAATAAATAGCATATTTTTCTGGAAGAGCAAGTAAACAAAATACAATGAACATGCTTTTTCCCCTAAATCAAGGGAACCTAAAAATTCCCATAAAGGGAACCAATTTTGTGCAAGCCTCTGTCATATTAAATTTAAATTATGATGAATATAGAAAAGTGACTCTACAACAAGTGGATGACATTCATCCCTTCCAAGTTTCTGTCAATTTAACTGTGTTAAAGCACTATTACAGAAGATGAGCTATTTTTTCCTCAGACTTTTTCGGTATGTCTTTGAAAAGCAAGTCCTTCAATATCAGTTCTCAACATCTGCTCTTTTCAGTTTTCAAATCTCAGTTCCATGAATAATGAAGGAAAGAGAAAATTCAAATACATAAAAACAGTTTATGAGGCACTATCCATCAGCCAGCCTCTTCCACTGTTGTAAGTGGGAGACTACACAGGATGAAGGACAACTGGCTCCTCCCTATTGCTGCCTTGCTACCTGATATATGGTGATTCCCCAGCCAGAGAATGAATTCTTCCTTTCCAGGAGTCACCTGCTCTGACCAGTACATACAGTTGGTGTTTCTGTATTTGTTCTCATAGGGAAAAGTATGATCAATCAGGCCTAATGACCAAAGGTGTTTCAAGTCAGGAAACAGCCTTATACAAGGAGTATAGGGATGAATCATCTTCCTTTCTCTTCCCCTGCCTCTTCCAACACCAGAAACTCCCGCCCCCTCCGCCTTAGCCTTCATTCAGAGTTATAAGGAGAGTTCAGTTTGCCTCCCATCCATTACAAGTGAGAGCTGAGAAATCAGGTGTGGTAGCGCACACCTTTAATGCCGGAACTCAGAGTCAGAGGCAGGAGGATCTCTGTGAGTTCAAGGACAGCCTGGTCTACAAAGTGAGTTACAGGTCAGCTGGAGCTACAGAGAGACCTTGTCTCAAAAAAGAACAACAGAGTAGCTCGTGTGTATGAGTGTTTTGCTTGCATGTATGTAAGTGTATCCATGTCATGCAATGCCCAGAAGTCAGAAAAGGGCATCAGGTCCCCTGGAACTGGAGTTACAGAAGGTTGTTAGCCACCATGTGGGTGCTAAGAATCAAACCTAGGTCTTCTGCAAGAGCAGCCAGTGCTCTGCTTTTAACCATTGAGCCATCTCTCAAGTCCCTATTTCTTAGATAACAGATTCTGATATTTTTTAGATGAAATATCACTGTGAACATATACCATGATCATTTTAATCATATCCTGAAGTACTTTATCAATGCAAGATCCCATCTTATTATATCTTCATTACATAATTCAGATATATAGGTTTAGAATGCCAAGTAACTTATGATGGTTATTTTTTGTTCTCTTGCAGGTGGTTTTTGAAAATGATGGTTTATCTTTCAATAATCAGTGTTTTCTAGTAGGAAATTAAAATTTTTGACAATTTGCATTTGGAACCTTTCAACCCTTAACTGCAGTCTGGTCAGAAGAGGTAAATACTGTACTGATATGCTTTGATTTACTGCAGAGATCAAGTAATAAGTATACATATAAAATCGTATGTAGTATCTGCACTGTTCCTTGTGCCAGAACTTTATCTTCACACCTACTTTATAAGGCTTTAAAGAGATTAATATTTCCATCTCAATTGCCAGCCAGGGGCAGATACAGAATTCAAATCCAGTTTGGACTGACTACCAAGTTAGAAAGGCTGAGTTCTGCAGGGTGTGGTGGCGTACGCCTTTAGTCCCAGAACTCTTGAAGCAGAGGCAGGTGATCTCTGTGAGTTCTAGGCCAGCCTGATCTACATAGCGAGTTCCAGGCCAGCTGGGGCTACAGGGAGACCCTGTCTCAAAAAAAGGAAAAAGGGCTGAGTTGAAGTTTCATCTCCTATACAGAAAATATAAAAATATAAACTGTTTGGAAGGATCTTGAGGGAAAAAAAGGACTTTGCTATTTCTAGGTAATGAGCTTATAGTAGGCTTTTAAACTTTCCTTTTCTAACCCCTTTATGTATTATCTGAATTTCTTACAATGAGCAAGAATGTTGCCTTTTCCCTCAAAGAAGAAAACTGAGTTCTAAGAAAACTAACACCAGTGCTAAAAAGCACCCAAAATCCAACTCTCTGCTTAAGTTCTTAGGCCCCAAAAATAGTGTTCCCAAGTTCAGTGGGAAAAGATACTAGACTGAGGATAGAGGGAGGACCCTTAAGGAAGGAAAACAAGACAGAACACAGGCAGTGTTTCCCAAGAAGCCACACAGTAGGTACCATAATGGATCATCTTTCTCCTAAGGCTCAACCTACTTTGTATCTTTTGACCGAAAGACCCTCACTATGAATATGTCTTAAGGAAGACCTATGTGTAAGAACTCACTCATGGCAGTATTATCTACAATAAGGAAAAACTGGAAATAGGACTTAAATTTGGACTTTTTCAGCTAAAAATAAATTATAAAAATCAGAGAGAAACATGAGAATTTTTTATTATGGAAAATAGCAATAGAAGATAAATACGGACATAATATCACAATGTTTCTATTTTTAGTTATCATTGGGTATGTGCATATGCATGTTCATGTGTGTGAGTGCAAATGTATATGAGGGTATGTACATGCAGGTAGACTGGAGGACAACCTTGGGTGTTGTTCCTCAGGTGTTGTCTATATTTTTTTATTGTTTTTATTTTACATGTATGAGTGTATTGCCTGCACCTGTGTCATGCAATGCCCATGGAGGTCAAGAGGGTGTTGGATCTCCTGGGTCTGGAGTTATGGATGGTTGTTAGCTACCATGTGGGTGCTGGGAATTGAACCTGGGTCCTGCAAGAGCGGTCAGTGCTCTTAACCACTGAACCGTATCTCCAACCCCATTGTCTATATTTAAATTTTTTTATTTATTTTTATTTTAAGTTTTTGAGTCTTCTGCTGCATGCATATGTAAGTACACCCATGTCGTGTCAATGCCCACAGAGATCAGAAGAGGGTGTCAAATCCCTGGAACTGGAGTTATGGATGGGTGTTAGCTGCCATGTGGATGCTGGGAACTAAATCCAGGTCCTCTATAAGAGCAGCGAGTACTCTTAAGCACTGAGCCATCTCTCTAGCCCTACATGTTTTATTTTCTAAGACAATGTCTTTCATTGGCCTGGAACTTGCCAACTAGGCTAGCCTGGCTGGCCAGTGAACCACAAGGATCCATATAGCTCTGTTTCCCAGCACTGGGACTGTAAGCATGGACCACCCTATCAAGCTTTTTGGACTGGGTTCTAGAGACTGAACTCAGGCCATCGTGTCTGCAAGGCAAGTACTTTACTAAGCTGTCTCTCTAGCCTGATTTTTTTAGTTACCTTTTTATTCTTACAATTTTCTTTATTTATTGAAGCTAAAAATAACTTAAAACATTTTCCTTTTATTGCTATCTGTTAATTTTGAGATAAGGTATCAGTATTTGGCCTGGAACTTGCTATGTATGTAGCACAGGCTGGCCCTGAGCTTGCATCAATCCTCTTGCCTCTGCCTCCCAAAGTACTGAAATCATGAACATGTACCATTATGCCCAGTGTCAAAACGTTTTTTTATTTTTTTATTTTTAAAGGCAGGATCCAGGCTGGCCTGGGACTCACTATGTAGATCAAGCTGGCCTCCAACTCAGAGATTCACCTGCTTCTGTCTTCCAAATTAGAGGATTAAAGGGATGCACCACCACTTTCTTTAGTGTGCAAGTGATGTCACTGACCTCAGGGAAGTAGTCCATTTATAGAAAAAAATCACTGTGGCATAGTGATGAAGTGGGAAGCTAAAACCATACTCTGGCTATAAAAAAGAACATACTAAATGCCTTTCCACTTATGAGGTCATAATGTAAATGCAGTGAAGCGGTCTTTAATGGATGAAACCTCAATGCTGGTAAAGTATGCAGAAGTAGCAGGGCCTGCAATTAAAGAAGAACATTCCAAATGGAAAAGATATTTACAGCCATCTATGAGAGGGTGCCCTTTCACTATGCCAGTGTCACTCTTGGTATGTATAAATAGCTTCTGCTTTATCAATATACACTAAAGTCTAGAAAATTATTTTATATAATCTAAAATCCTTTTATAATGTTTACTGAAAAAAGAAAAGAATACAATGGTATGCCCCTATAATCCTGGCACTCAGGAGGATGAAGCAGGAGGAGTACTACAAGTTCTAAGGTTGGCCTGGGCTACATAATGTTTTCTAGGCAGGCCTGGACTACAAGGTGAGACCCCCATCTCAAATAAAAAAGAAAGAAAGAAAAAGAAAAATACAGAGCAAGATAAAAGAGTTATACTACAACAGGAGTTAAATGCTAGAATTAGGAAAGACTAATAGTTATTCATGGCAGAAAAAGAAAATGAATGTAATCTTAAGAGAGTCTAAAAACAAAACAACTTGTGAATACTGTTGTTTTTAACATCATTCACACCTCTAAGTGAAGCATGTTTTAAATTACCAGGTACCCAATCTCTAACTGAAGAAAGAAAGATGTGGTAGGTGGCTAAATATAACAGTGAATAAGTAGGTGTGTTTTTTTCCTTTTTCTGTTACTTAAGGTTTTAAATCTAGGTCTTCTCAAAACCCTTTGCTCTCCATTGCCTGCTGTAACTAACTGCTTCTTTTCATCAGAAAATAAGAAAAACAGCAGAAAATTATGAGCATGACAAGAAAATGATGAAAAGGATTTCTGGAGAGGAAACACGAGTGAGAGGTTCAGTCAGTCACAGCCTATCTAAGGGCCTAGAGGAAGCTAAGGATCAAATTAACCACAATTCCAGAAAGGACAGAATTCATACAAGATGGGCATTCCTGTGGCAAACTCTTTGGTTCAAAGAAAAATTTTTATTTATTCATGTTATGTGTACTTCTTTTATGTGTGTAAGTGCACCCATGCCATAGTGCCCACGGAGGCCAGAAGACACCACAGGATTCCCTGGAACTGGAGTTTTGGATAGTTGTAGATGCTGGGAAGAACACTGTTGGGTTTTTTTTAATTTTTGAAAATTTATTTATCATTTTTATTTTATGTGTATGCATGTATTGCCTGTGTGTAGGTAAGTGCACCCGTGTCATGCAATGACTGCGAAGGACAGAAGAGGCTGTCAGATCGCCTGGAACTGGAGTTACGGACAGTTGTTAGCTGCCATGTGGGTGCTCTTAACTGAAGAGTTGCCTCTCCAATCTGCCAGGTTTTAGATATTTAAGTCTAAACTCAAGCGGAGTGGATATTCCCACACAGGTAATTTGCATTATAATATTTAAATATCATAGGGTCCCTAAAAAGTATAATAATCCATAAAAAAATAATCTATAATTATGAGTTTACATGGGCTCTAAAAATAGGAAGTCCTAATATTGTTGATCTTGAAAAGGTTCTACCTCACACTGGACTCAAAGAATGTACGTTAAGACATTTTCCTTGTGTTTTAGCCTCATATTATGCAGATGGTCACTATGCTAGGAAAGTGATTAGGCTTTAATACAATGGAACATTCTCATAGGAAGTTTTCTGAAGTCATCTTTGGAGACTGGCTGACTAAATGTCAGACTTCCTTGAGGTATATATACCTGGACTGAAATGAACACACAGATTCAGCTGAGGAATCCAAATGTACAAAGCTCAGAAAATTTGGCTTCTGTTCTCATGCTGTAACCATGACCTCAGCTACCCAACACATGCTTTTTCCAAACTGGTTAGTGTAATCAACCATGATTATTGTAGGTAGCTGAACCCAGGTTAAAAAAGAAAATAAACTTTAAATACATTCCACAATGCTTTACAGAAGCAAAACAAACAAAAACCAAACAAAAACAAGAAATCATAATTACTAAAAAGCCAATTTTTGCTTAAAACACCAAGCAAGGAATGGACATATGAATATTCCTAACCTGCAAAATGATTCCTCCACATTATATCAGCGAAACTCATTGGTGGGCCACTGGGAGGGTAGGGTTTACCTTTCAGAGGCTCATGATCAGTCCTTATCATATCCATTAAGGAGTTCTCCAGGGAGTGCAAGTTAAAAGTGTCATAGGGCCTACTCCGGTCCTAAAAACAAAGCACAGAAGACAATACAAAATTACTTCATAAAATTAACATGGTATTACGCTTTGCTTCCTATTGTGGACTGGGGACACGAATGAAAGTTATGAAAGTTCCAATAACACAATCACCTGTTTTTGTAAGAATGACTAGGCACCATTAAATTTAAGTATCTATAATTAAATTGCACTTTTCCTCAATATTCTATAATGTAAATGCTCCATTCCTTCAGACTGACTTTCAAATGAACTGATAAATACAAAGGGTCAAGTGAATTGTCTTTGCTTTTTACCCTCCTCTCTCTGCTTCCATCAAATAGCTTCCCTACATTCCTAGAAACCACAGTTAAGGACTTAGTCTATAAACAGAATCACTTCTCTTAAAAAATCAAGTTTATGGTCTAAGGAAATTGTGGCATGAGGATCACCACCTTGATCACATAGAAATTTCTTGGCAAGTCTGGGCTACATAAAGAGGTCTCTCTCTATCTCAAAACACCAAAACACAAACAAAACTGTAATAGTAATTTCAATGTGATTGTAATGAGTGACTTTAACATCTATGACCAATAAGTTCAATACATTTGATTTTTGGGGGGATATTTTTATTTTTAAAAAATGTGGAAAGAAGCCGGGCATGGCAGTACACCCCTTTATTCCCAAGCACTCTGGAGGCAGAGGCAGGAGGATCTCTGTGAGTTCAAGGCCAGCCTGGTTTACATAGTGAGTTACAGGCCAGCTTGGGCTAAAAGACAAAACCTGTCTCATTAAAACCAAAAAAAAAAAAAAAAATGTGGAGAGAAAAAACTAAGCTTAAGACAACTGGTTTAAGAAAGGCTGGAGAGAGCACTGGCAAGATGGCTCAACAGTTAAAGTGCTTGCCACACAAGCCTAATGGCCTGAGTTCAATCCTCGGAAACCACATGGTAGATGGAAAGAACCGACTCCCACAAGTTGGCCTCTGAATTCCACACTGATGCTGTGGTGAGTGTGTGAATACTACACACACACAATAAATGTAATATAAAACTTAAAACCAAAAATAAGGAAGCATGGTGATGAGGAAGAAAAAGGACAACCTTTTCTGGCACTGTCAGTTGCAAAATGAGTATCTAATGGCCTGCTATGGTATCTGTGCTTCTAACTAGACTTGAAACTCTCTAGAGTAGGCTGACAAGAATGAACAGTAAGAAAAAGCTGTTTAAACTGTCTGATAGTGTGGTGATGTATGCCTGTAATCCCAGCAATTAGATGGCGGAGGCAGGAGAATGCAGAGCTCAATGCAGACTGGGTTACACAGCAAGACCCCACCATCCTCATTTCCCCTCAAAAGAAAAGATTATCTGATGGTATTAAAGAACATTTCCATGTTTTTAACTTAATCCCTAATATAATCTTTGAATGTGGACAACAATGTAACCATTTTACACACAAAGAAAGAGAGATTAGAAAAGATTAGAATTCAGATCTAAACTCAAAACCAATAAATACCTTACGGAGTATAAAAATCTGTCCGGGAACTGAAGAATTGGCTTAGTTGTTAAGGACACTGGCTGCTCTTGCAGAGGACCTGGATTCGATTCCCAGCACCCACATGGCGGCTCACAACCAGTTCCAGGGGAATCTGACACACTCTTCTGACCTCCTGGGGAGGGGGCATTGTACAACATGGATGCACTTGCATACATATAGGCAATACTCTCATATACATAAAATAAAAATGATAAATAAAATAAAATATGCCTTTAATCCCACTACTCAGGAGGCTGAGGTAGGCCGTCTCTATGAGTTCAAGGCCAGCCTGCTCTACATAGTGAGTTCCAGGCCAGCTGGGGCTCAGGGATACCCTGTCTCAAACAGACCAAAGGAAAAAAAAATCTGTCCAAAGAAGTTGACGCAATCCATATGGGGTAGTAAACAAAGACTCCTATAAAGCATAATACTGCATCTAATTACTGATGAAATGACCTTCCTGGCAAGGTGGTACTGAGTTCCTATTCCAAGAGGATGAGAAGTGAGATGACTATCAGGAAAATAAGGACAGAATTCAGGAGGGCATTTCATGTACCTAAACTGTCAAATTATCAAAATCACATATAGTGATAGTTAAAATACAAGTTCTTGGGCTTGAGAGATAGCTTAGTTGTAAATGGACCTCAATCCATGTAAAAATGGCAGGCATGTAGCACAGGTTGGAGAGACAAAGACAGAAGGATCCTTAGGGTGCACTGGCCCCCCAGTCTGGTATACTCAGAGAGCTCTAGGTCAATGAGAGCTCAAAAAATAAAAAAATAAAAAAAAAAGAGGGCAGCTCCCAAGGAATGAAGTCCAAAGTTGACCTCTAGACTCTAGTGTTCCAGCACACACACACACACACACACACACACACACACAGTTCCTGGACTCCAGTTCAAATCCAATCAATAACTTTTTAAAAGGGCCAGCGAGATGGCTCAGTGGTAAATAAAGGTGCATGCTGCCAAACCTGATGACCTGAGGTCAATCCTTGGGACCCATATGATGGAAGGAAGAGAATTAACTCCTGCAAATTGCCCTCTGCCCTATGGCACATGTATGTGCAAGCATACACATACACATACACACACACATACACACACACATACCCCACAAATAAATAAATGTAAGAAATAAGTGTTCCGAATGACTCTTGTGACTGACTGACAACCAAACTGGGTAACTCTTCATATTGTCTTTACATCCACGGCTAATAGCGCAGCCCATAGATTGCTTGCCTAGAATACATGATGCCCGGGGTTTGATCTCCAGCACCACATAACCCAGGTATGGTGAAAAACGCGTGTAATCCCACCATTCAGGAGACAGAGGCATGAGAAGCAGTTCATTATCTTTGACTATAGAGGGAGTTTCAAGATTAGCCTGGAATACATAAAACCGTTGTCTTTAAAAAAAGACTTTGCACCATGACTCTGTTCAGTAATTTTGGCATTAAAGGGAAGGGAGGAACTAAAAGAAAACAGCTACAATCAACAAGCCCAACTACTTAGCAGACGGTCAGCTTTGTAATTTTCTTTTTCATTCATTCATTCATTCTTTTTTCTTTTTTTTTTTTTTTGGTCTTTTTGAGACAAGGTCTCCCTGTAGCCCCAGCTGTCCTGGAACTCACTATGTAGACCAGGCTGGCCTTGAACTCACAGAGATCCACCTGTCTCTGCTGGGACTAAAGGTGTGTGTCACCACGCCCAGCCTATTCTTTCTTTTTAAAAATGCATTACCTTATTTTGTGAGTGTGGGGTGTGAGCAGTCATTCATGGCATAGCATGTGTGTGGTGGCTGGAGGAAGTTCTTTCCTTCTACCATGTGGGTTCCAGGGCTCAAACTCAGGGTCACACTGGGGAGAAAGCACCCTTACCCACTGACCCATCTCACTGCCCTCAGCTTTGTAGTTTTCTAACAGCGACTTTCACATCTGGACTCTCCCACTTATCAGCATATCACTTTAAACTAACTTCTAGGTCCTAGTTATCTATTTTATAAAATGGGGATAATTCTCTCTTTAAGGTTATTTTCAGTACTAAATGAAAGAATGGGGGCTGGGGAGATGGTGCTTGTCCCATAAACAAGAGAACCTTAGTTCAGATCACTAACACCCACACAGAAAGCCAGGCATAGTGTACCTTATAACCCCCAGCACTGAGAAGGTTGACACAGGCAGATCCCTGGGGACTTGCTGGCCAGCTGGCCTAGCTCCATCTGTCAGATCCAAGCTCAGTACAAGACTCTATCTCAAAAAGTAAAAAAGGCGTGTTGGGCGTGGTGGCGCACACCTTTAATCCCAGCACTCAGGAGGATCTCTGTGAGTTCAAGGTTAGCCTGGTCTACATAGTCAATTCCAGGCCAGCTGGGACTATAGTAAGACCCTGTCACAAAAAGACAAAAAAAAAAAGAGTGATAGAGGAAGACACCTGACATCAGCCTCCGGCCTCCATGTGCACACTCATGTACACACATACACAGAATGTACAATAGTCGTCTGTATGGTGTTCTTCTCCAACAGAAGAAAGAACACAGAATGTCTTCTATGATACCACATCCAAGCATGGGAACAGATTTAAACATCTAAAAGTTCATGGACACTAACCTAACAGGGTTTAGTAATGCATAACAGATGAAAACATGACATGTGAAAGGCATAACACAACATGAACATGCTTCTCAATTAAACAAACTGCAATCCTCTAAGAGACTTATTTTCCCATTAAAGTTAATTCTGTTCATGCCTCATCAATTTATATTTGCAGCAAACCATTCACCCTCTTGGTCTTAATACACAAGTGGTGATAGGGGAGGTCTCTAGTCTCTGGTCTCAATCCCAGTAGCAGTCTCAGTTTGCTACCAAGAGAGAATTCAGAAGGCACAGGGAGATCGAGCACTCAGGAGTCTAATTAGAACAAGCAAGATGCAAAAATGCACTTCAGGACAAGAGTGGGGTGGGCTGGGCTGAGCTGAGTTGCTGGAGGGGGTCCTGGCAGGCATCAGGCTTACACTTCTCTCTGTGTGTCCTCCTTTCTGCCTCCCTCAGTGTGAGCACTTCCAAGAAAGGAGCATGGGATCCTTAGAAGCCCACTTGATCCAGAATTCAGTCTGCTATGTTGATATATGAAAAGCGAGAATATGTGTAGGGCTTTAAGTGCAACAGTACTCCTGTATGCTCTTGGAGGTAGAGTCTTGCGGTTGCTTTAATATGACCTAATTAGCAGGGATCACTACCATTCACTGTCCCTTATACATCGTTTGCTGGAGCCCTGAGCTGTTCCACCCACTGTTTATCATGTCCTATCTTTGGGGCTTGTTGGTCAGTCCCTCCCAGAGCTACCCTCCTGCCTACAGAATGCTAAAATAACTGATGAACCAGGAAGCCAGCCAGAAACCAAAAAAAAAAAAAAGAGAAAAACTGAAAACTTTGCAATGAAATTCAATGAAAATTTTGCATAGAGAATAAGTCACAATTCAAGGCATATGTATGTGCATCTGTGTGTGTGTGTGTGTGTGTGTGTGTGTGTGTGTGTGTGTATGTATATACAGTAAATTAGTCTAGAGTGATGACTGGAGCCTATAATCCCAGCACTCAGGAGGCTGAAGAAGGAAAAACGCCATGAATTCTAGGCCACACTGAGCTACTGTCAGACCTTGTCTCATAAAAGGGGGGAAGGGGGCAAGATGGCTCAGCAGATAAAGAGGGGGATGGACAAGATGGCTCAGCAGGTAAAAACACTTGCTATGCAACCTTGAGGTCCTGAGTTCAATCACTGTAAGCCACAGAGAGAACTGACTCCTGAAGGTTGTCCTCTAACCTCCATATATGCAACATGGCACCCATGCCCCCTTATTCTCTCTCTCTCTCTCTCTCTCTCTCTCTCACACACACACACACACATACACACACA
>NW_008352648.1:2957959-2962241 GCF_000622305.1 Nannospalax galili
AAAAAAAGACAAAAACTTACCCATAAAGTCCCTTTTAAGTTTTGTTGCCCATAAAGGAGAAAAGCAAGAGTCTTTTTGTTTGCCTTTATCAAGCAAGCACTGCAGGAAGCCCTAGAAGTCCTGTAAGTAACATATCTTATATTGGCTTTCTTTAAAAACTGCCAGGTGTGATAGCACAAGCCTTTAGTCCCAGCACTTGGGAGGCAGGCAGATCTCTGAGTTCAAGGCCAGCGTGGTCTACATAGTGAGTTCCAGGACAGCTGGGGCTACAGGGAGACCCTGTCTCAAAAAGACCGAAAAAAAAATTTTTAAAAAATAAATAACCAAGGACAACCATCAGAAGCATGAATGCAGTAGTAGATTATCTCACCACTCTATGAAGGAGAGTTTGAGGTCAGTCTGGGCTGCATGAGACTCTCAAGAAAACAGTCTTTATGAAGGACATATGTTTTGTAGTTAAGCAGGTAAGTGTTAGATAAATACATAGCTCAAGGCTATCATGGTAATGCCAGGGTTCAAATTCAGTCAAATCCAGATAACTTCCTCCCATTCTCCCTCTTAAGCCTTGAGTCTTTTTTACAAACATCTCCCCACCCCTTTGAAGCAACCCAATTAAGCAACTCTGAATCAAGTGACACAATTCAGAGAGGACTCCTAGACCTCCTTTGCCACACAAGCAGTCTAATTCACTAGCCCTAGGTCAATTACCCTTATTTAAATGACAACTAATTAATATCAAGAAGTTTGATTACTCTCCAGCACAGCCATCGCTCTGCCTCTCTCAGGCCTATGTCATTTATCAGCCTCCTGTTCTGGTTTATTGTTACATAGGCATTTCTTTATTCCTAGTGACACAAAGTAGACTATAAGGACCAAAAGTATCTGAGAACCAAATGACAAAAAATAACTATGGCGGGTCAGTGAGATGGCTCAGTGGGTAAAGATACTTACCACCAAGTCTGCCAACCTGAGTTTGATCCCCAGGATACACAGGACACACATGGTGGAAAGAACCAACTCCCACAAGTTGTCCTCTGACCTCCATACAGTTGCGGTGATACATACTCGCACACAAATACGTGTAATTCTAAAACACTAAAATAACTTCTAATATGCTAGGCACTGGACTAAGTGCCACCTCTGCCACCTGAAGGGTAAATATACCACCGTATTAGAGAGGAAAACTGAATCTCCTAGGGTTTATGTGATTGCTCAAAGCCAGGACACAACCTACCATTCTTTGTCATATCCATTCCAGTAAAGCGCAAATGTTTCCACACTGACAACCTGAAGTGCATCTGTGAACACTGGGAGCTTAGTTAGAAAGAAAGGGACACAAGACCAAAAGGCAAGTAGATATTAGAAAGAAAGGGACACAAGACCATAAGACAGGTAGATACTAGAAAAGGCTGAAAAGGATAAATGTGAGGGGCTGGAGAGATGGCTCAGCGGTTGAGAGTACTGACTGCTTTTGCAGAGGACCCAGGTTCGATTCCCAGCTACAAACCATCCTTAACTCCAGTTCCAGGGGAATCCAAAGCCCTCTTCTGACCTCCGCGGCACTGCATGACACGGGTACACATACATGTGGGCAATATACTCATACACATAAAATAAAAATAATAAAATATTTTTAAAAAGGATAAATGTGGTCATAAAATAAATACAGAAAAACTAAAAGGTTTTTCTGTTTTGACTTCAAAATATGTAGATGAAGTATTTCAAAGTTAAATGAATCCAACACATATCAATCCTGCCTTCTGCTCTTTTTCAGACCATTATAAATGAATACAAAGTTAATCTTTCATATTTATGGATTTGATGTCTACAGATTCAAACCACAGAATAAAAATATTTGAAAAAAGGCATCTGTACATCTACAGACTTTTTTTTTTTTCCTTAACAACATTACGATGATTTACAAGGCATTAGCACTGTACTGGGTACAGTAAGTAATTAAAAAATGGTTAAGTTTCAAGGACCAGCCAGATGGCCCAACAGGTAAAGGAGCTTGACAAGCCTGACAACCTGAGTTTGATCCCCTGAATTCACATGGTCAAAGGAGAATCAAGTCTTGCAGGTTGTCCTCTCACCTCCACATGCATACTCCCCACACACAAACAAGAATATTTTAAGAAATAAAAGTTTCAGGAGGATGTCTATAAGTTACATGAACATGAACCATTTCATTACTATGGATTTGGGTTATCTATACAGGAGGTCCTGAAACTAATCTGGCAGACATTAAAGACTATTTCTATATGTGTACCCTTAGAAAATACATTACTTTTCTCTAAATACGAATGTGTGCATAGTATGCAATTT
The DNA here is from genome assembly GCF_000622305.1 of Nannospalax galili. Taxonomy (NCBI): domain Eukaryota; kingdom Metazoa; phylum Chordata; class Mammalia; order Rodentia; family Spalacidae; genus Nannospalax; species Nannospalax galili. Next base: position 2,960,285 of record NW_008352648.1, read on the forward strand.
GCTTTCTTTGACCAGTACTATGCTACCTTGTAATAGATTATGGTCTTGCCTTTCCCTCCTCCATCCACTCACAAAGATGTATTTTTGTTGGAAATACATCTTTCCTACAAAGTAAAAACACAGTAACAAGATATCATTTCAGGGTACAATCTATGAAATCACTTCTGATTTTGAGGTTTCATCCCAACTCCCTAATTTTCTCAAAATTTCTGCTGTGGCTCTTTAATTTCCTCTCTTGTTATGCTTGCTTGAGTCTAGCACACTTGTTCCTTAACTCATGGTTTCTAGTAAAACATCACTAATACTAAAACAAAGATCCTCGGACCTTCCCAGCCCCAAGTACAAACCAGAGAGGCAATGCATAAAAGCTCAGCATGAAGTAACTTCAGGCACAAAGTCCAACTAAGAATAACACAAAGAACAGGCAGGACCTGTCATGGCAACCATTCACTAGGGCCAGCAAACACGGACTGCAAAATAGAAGTACAGGAACTCATACCATTTTAAAAAGATTTACTTTAAACTGCGTGCATGTGTGTGTTTGTGTATGTATATATGCATGTGAGTGCAAGGGTCCACAGAAGTCAGAAGTGGATGCTGGATCCCTGGAACTGGTTACTAGATGTGCTTGCTGGGAACAGAACTCAGGTCCTCCAGAAGAGCAGGACATGCTCTTAAATGCTTAGTTCTTTAGCCCAGAAGCTTATATTTCTAAACCAATTATTTCTATTTGTTCTAACCTGTCAAGAGCATGAGGTTTTCATATTCAGTTGAAGTTTACAGAAGTGGTAAAAATATTTGAAAAAAGGCATCTGCACATCTACAGACTCTCCCCCTAATCATTCAATAGCAAGTCAATGTTCCTTGTGTATAACCTAACACCTTTATAAACTTGAAACTTTTCTTCCTTTTGTATCCTGAAAAGGAAGAAGACAAAAAATCCTGCTGTGAATTTAAATAATCTTTAAAATTGTTATTCACTGCTTTCAATGCAACAAAATTTCAACAATCTTCAATATAGCCTTGAATAAGATGAGGGCCTACGCAGAAATTATGAGTTCCCATCTTTTTCTTCTTGAACATGACTAATTCCAATTACTTTAACATTTTTTTCAATCACATTGCATTTTTCTTCCTAAGCTAACAGCAAACCAAGATAAATTCTAGAAAGGCTTTTTTTTTCCAAAGGGGGCTGGGAGCCAAATGTGGTGGCACATGCCTTTAATGTGGGAGGCACTTGGGAGGCAGAGGCAGGTGGATCTTTGTGAGTTTGAGGCCAGCCTGGTCTACAGAGGGAGTTCCAGGCCAGCTGGGGCTACAGGGAGACCCTGTCTCAAAAAGACTCCCCCAAAAAGAAGGGGTTCGGGATACAATGCAATTAGAACGCATGCCTAGAAGCACAAAGGTTCTGCAGAAACCCTGGGCAAAGGCAAAACCTTCAACTGAGGACTTTGGGGATAAGAAGGAAGAAGGTGAGTACATTAAACTCAAAGTCACTGTACAAGATAGCAGTGAGATACACTTCAAAGTGAAAATGACAACACATCTCAAGAAACTCAAAAGAATCATACTGTCAAAGACAGGGAATTCCAGTGAATTCACTCAGGTTTTACTTTGAACATCAGAGAATTGCTGATAAACATACTCCAAAAGAACTGGGCGTGGAGAAAGATGATGTGGCTGACGTTTATCAGGAACAAACCAGGGTCGTTCAATGGTTTAGATATTCTTTTCATTATTTCTTTTCCCTCAATCCTTTTTTATTTTTAAAAAATAGTTTTGTAATGTGGTATTCAAAATGAAAATCGAATCCTGGCACTCCGTCTCTTTAGAACATCTGGTAATTTGAATTCTAACATTCAATATTCATTATTGGTTGTTTTTATTGTGCTGATTTCTGGTGATCAGACCTTAGGCCCCTTCATATAGCTCTCTTCCTTTTGAAAACTTCTTTTTT
>NW_008352648.1:2962282-2984543 GCF_000622305.1 Nannospalax galili
GAGGCTGTTGGATCCCTTGGAACTGGAGTTATGAATAGTTGTTAGCTGCCATGTGGGTGCTGGGATTCCAACCTGAGTCTTCTGCAAGAACAGTCAGTGTTCTTAACCGCTGAGCCATCTCTCCAGCCCCCTTTTTGAAAATTTCATGTGTGCACAGAGAGGCCATCTTTTTCAGGACCACATTTTTAGGTATGTGGTGATTAAAAAGATCGGCCAGAGTGAGTTTTCATAATGACCTTCCAGTTTGTCCTGAAGTTCCAGCATCTGACTGCTTTACTCCTGGACTATGATTTTTAGTGGAAGATGGAAGTTTTTCAGAGAACTGAACTGTGGAAAAATAACCTTGCCTCAACTTGAAGCTACTTTTAAAAATCTGAGGGTCTGAACCAAAGAAGATCAGATTTAGAGTCAAGATACGGTGAGTAAAGACTAACTCCAAAATGGCTTCATTGAAGGAAAACATTTTAAGATTAAAAAAAAAAATCCTGTTAGAATATCCCAGAAAAGGTCTACTTTTCATTAGCAGTTAATAGTTATTCACATGGAAGTGCATGCAGCAGAACACGGCTCCTTTTGATTTTCGTTGTACTTTTTGGCCTGGGTTATACTTTTTGGCATGGGTTTACAATGGGCATTGTTTGAACCAGCTTCATTAAAATAAACAGTATTTGTAAAAACCATTAAAAAAAAAAAAAGAACAATGACCTGCCTTTGATTCCCAACACAATGCATAAAATGGAAGTAATAGCAAGAACACCTGTATTCATAACACTTAGTACTTGGGAGGTCAAAGCAGGAGGATCAGCAGTTGAAGATCACCCTGGACCAGCCTGGTCATAAGTTTTTGTCTCAAAAAAAGAAAAAAAAAAAAAAAAAAAAAACAGGGTCTGGAGAGATGGTTCAGCAGTTAAAAGTAATGGCTGCTCCTGCAGAACACCCAAGTTTGAGTTCCAGCACCCACATGGCAGCTAAGAACCGTTCATAACTCTAGTTTCAGGGGATCCGAATCCCTCTTCTGACCTCCATGGGCATGCATGACACGGGTGCACTTACATACATGCAGGCATAACACTCATACACAAAAGATATAAGAGGCTGAGTATATCAGACATAGAGAACTTGGTTCTTGGAATCACTTATTCACCTGAAATGACCCTATATATTGAGACCAGAGTCTGTAGGGAAAATTCTAGAGTCGTCAATTGTACAAAAAGTACAAATGACTGCTACTGCTGACTGTGGTAAACAGGTGGCCCATAAGGTCTTCATAGTGAGTGTCAGACCAGCTGAGGCTACAGGGAGAATGCTTGGAGTGTAACTCAGTGATAATGATTGCTTTGCAGGTATGAGACCCTTGGTTCCTTCATTCACTCTCCAACACCACAAAAACAGACAGAAGGGAAAGAAGGAGAAAAAGAAAAAGTCAGCTATGGTGGCACATGCTTGTAATCTTAGCACTTGGGAGGCTGAGGCAGGAAGACCATCACAAGTTCAAGGTCAGTCTAGGCTACCCAAAGAGTTCCAGGCCAATCATTGATACAGAGAGACCCTGTGGAAATAAGGAGGAGGGAGGCGGTGTGCTAAGTAATAGGAAGAAACCAAACCTAAGAAGGGTACAGAGAGGGAAGCCATGACTACAGTACAGAGCAGGCTTTAAGGAACAACAGAAATTGTCCCTTTTCCTCATTACTTTGTGTCTGTGACTTTTGACAGTACTTAGTTCATGTGGTTTCAAACCACTGTGTTGTTAGTGTACACGAAAGTTCCCAGAAAAAAAAATCCCACATCTTAGATTGAACTTCCTGCAAGGTTGACCAACTGATTGGTATTTCAATGACTGTGGAGTCTGGAAAATTGCAAATCCAGAGCCTGTCCATAATTTATATTGGGCCATGTTTAGCCTGTAAACAGCCACTCTTTGCCCACCTGTTTCATATGACCAACCAAAAGTCTAAGAATGTCATCAGATAGCATCTGAAACCTATAGTAGAATCCCCCTCTCCCCCACCACCTGCTTTGCTATGACCTGCTGCCTACCGAACGTATCCACCAATGGATTTGAAGTATCTTGATTTATGATGTTTCTTCGTTCTGCTACTATAAAAACTTTATAAAACTGTTACCACGTTGGAACATGCAATTTGGGGCAACCTGAATCTGTGTTCCCAGGACATGGTCACTCATATTTAGCTCCAGAATAAACTACTTCTTATCCCCTTTGAGGTTAAAAGTTATAATTTTGGATCGACATTAGGCAGCAAACTATTATCCCAAGAGGCTCATTAGGGATTGATTTGTCAGGCACAATGGAAGGAGAGCTGACTTTGGCTATCAAACCTACCTTACAACATTATGTGAAAGTACATGCAGCTCTTTATAGTCTTTCTTTTTTCTGACTGTAAAGTCCCTCTACCCTTCTACAACATAGACCACATTCAAGTACAGTTAAACAACCCTTCTCCACCCAATGACCCCAATAGCTGACTGCAGGGACTCAGTACCCTTTGTGTGTGTGTGTGTGTGTGTGTGTGTGTGTGTGTGTATGTGTGTGTGGTCCTTACCCATTCTAAGTATTTAGTGATTACTTGCTTCAAGTCTAAATTTTCATTAGGTGATTTGATTTGATTTTTTTTTCTCTCTCTCTCTTTTTGTTTTGAGACAGGGTCTCTCTGTAGCCACATCTGGCCGGGAACTACGTAGACCAGGCTGGTCTCAGTCTCACAGAGATCATCCTGCTTCTGCCTCAGGAGTGCTGGGATAAAGGGCATGAGCCACCATGCTATGCTAAGATTTGTACTTAAAACAAAGAAGTTGGCTAAAAAGGAAAAAAATACAAAAACCACTGACATTTTCAAATCCTGATTAGTCTGCAGTGCAATCAGAAAGTGCAAACTGCTGGTGGGGATATAAAACAGCACAGGCACTTTGGAAAAGTAGTTTGACAATTTCTTACAATAAACATACACTCAGCCATACAACCCCACAGTCCACACCTAACTGCCCAAGATAAATAATACATATCCACACAAAAACTTCTACATGGATATTTATAACAGCTTTATGAAGCTTTTCTATAAGTCAGAAGCTACCTAAATGTCTATCAACTGGAGAACATATTGAGGTACACACAGACAACTGCATATTACTCAGCACTAAAAATAAACAGTTGATACCTGCTGTAACAAGGATAAGCCTTGAAATGTGTGAAAAAAGTCAGTGACAAAGGGTCATGTCATATGACATCATTCAAATTCAAATTACCATAAAGATACAAAGAAGACTGATCACCATCTAGAACTGGGGGAGTCAGGGCAAATGCAAGCTGACTGCTAATGGTCACAGGTCATTGGGGTTGATAAAAATATTCTAGAAATGAACAATGATTGAGGCACAGTTTTTATTTGTTTATTTACTTATTTAGTCTTTTTGAGACAGGGTCTCCCTGTAGCCCATCTGGCCTGGGACTAGCTATGCAGAACAGGCTGGCCTCAAACTCAAAGATCCTGCCTCTGCCTCCCAAGTGCTGGGATTAAAGGCATATGCTACCCACACCCAGCAGAGGCACAATTTTATAAGTACACTAAAACATACTGTATTCTATACTTTGAAAGGACTAAATTTATGGTATATGAATTAAACTCTGATAAATCTTTTTTGTTTGTTTGTTTGAGACAGGGTCTGAAGCTCTAGCTGGCCTGGAACTCACTATGTAGACCAGGCTGGCCTTGAACTCACAGAGATCCACCTGCCTCTGCCTCCCAAGTGTTGGGACTAAAGGCATGCACCACCACACCCTGCAAACTCTGATAAAGCTTTAAGCACACACACACACACACACACACACACACACATGCGCACCAGCCAGGTGTGATGGTGCACACCTGTAATCCTAACAGTCAAAAGGCTGAAGCAGAAAGATTGTAGGCTAGAGTCAGTTTAAGCTAATAGTAAGACCTTATCTCAAAGTAAAAGAAAAAAAAAAAGGATGGGCCTGGAGAGAGGACTCAGTGGTTAAGAGTACTGACTGCTCTTGCAGAGGCCCTGGATTCGATTCCCAACACCCATATGGCAGCTACAAACCATCCTTGACTCCAGTTCCAGGAGAATCCAAAGCCCTCTTCTGACCTCCGCGGCATTGCATGACACGGGTACACTAACATACATGTAGGCAATACACTCATACACATAAAATAAAAATAATAAATAAAATATTTTGGAAAAAAAAAAAGGAAAGAAAGAAAGATTTCTTGGTAAGGTGACACATGCTAAAATCCCAGCACTTGGGAAGTAGAGACAGGAGGGTCAGGAGTTCATTATCAGTCTAAACCACAAAGTGAGTCTGAGGTCAGCTTGGTCAGCTTGTGAGACCCTGTCCCCAAAACAAAAACAAAACAAAGTTCCTAAAGGCTTTAACAGAAACTACAACACTTAAATGCCTGCCTACAGTTTCCTATGTTAGCAACAGGACATAAGACCTAACTATTTTGAGCTATGACTCTAAAGGAAGACAAAGTCAAAGCCTGGACTAGTTGTTCCATCCAAGAGTCACTAAATGATTCACAGAACTAACCTAAAGCAGGTAGCAAAAGTCAACTCTACTGCCTATCACATAAGCAATGCTGCAATCTTCCATGTGCCACATTTCTAAGGATGCAGGATGTCGTCACTGCTCCTCCAGGAACTTATATGCATAACCAAACCATCTACAAACAGCATCTTCTGATGCCCACCACTGCTCCTGATTTTTAAAGTCCTCAAATGATTCATGTTGTATAGTGATGTTCTGTGTATTTCAGTGATCAAATCATCCCATTATGACCAGGGGGTGTTTTGGTATGCTCCAACATCTACCTAGAACATCACCAGAACACAAATGATACATTACATCAACCATCCTCCTGTTCAATTATTGTCCAACTTGAGGTGAAGTGAGGAAACATACAGCAGAATTCGCAGATTCACCAGAATCTGACAGGGGCCGCGACGTGAACGCTTCTGCTGTGGCCCCCTGTTATCCTCCTGACCTTGGGTTTTGGATCTATGCAGTTGCTTTGAGGAAACGGCCCTATGGCAATGGAAGAAAAACAGCAACAACTCTGCCAATTTGGCTGGCAGCCTTCTAGGGCTCTTCTCCCTCTCAGAGACCAACAGATGATGGTCTACCAGATGCACAGGTGAAGCTATGAAGTACAGCTTGTCACTGTTGCTCCCTGGCCACCACTGGGAAAGTTGCCAGTGTCCATATGTGTATGTTTAGTTTATGTGTATGGAACCTAGTAAATACCAAAGAAACTCATTCCAATTGATGGGTTAAAGCATCAAGGAAATAAAAGTACATTAGTTAAAAAAAAAAAAAGTACATTAGTTACTCAAGTTTCCAAACCCCTCTTTTCAGGAAAAAGAGGAAAACAACCAACAAAACTTCTACATCAAGTGTATGGTCCAGTTCAATTACAAATAAAACGCAGACCAGAGAGATGACTCAGTGAGAAGGCACAGGTGCAAAATCTGAAAACCTGATTTGAGCCCCAGATCCCACATGGTGCAAGAAGAGATCTGACTCTGGAAAGTTCTCCTGACTTCCACACATGTGTCATGGCATATGTACATTCACTTGCATGCACACACATACAATAAAATAAACAATAAAAAACTAAATAAGACAAATAATAAGAATGGATTAAGAAACAAACATAAAAATAGGATAGTATGCCCAAAAGTCCAAACTGTCTTAAGGCAGCTTTATTATTTTTTAATTTGAATAGGCTTACTGCCTAACTTCCTTCATTCAGAACTCATCCCTGGCATAAAATTTTGATTTATTTAAAAAATCTGCCAATCTGCCCTGAGAAAGGAAGTAGGTCATACTGTTTTTCATAACAGGCCTTGTGGAACCGACTATGTCACACCTATTATACAATGGTGCCGGGTCTGTACTGCACTTCTCATTTAATTATATTACTTTAACTATTTTTACAACTGTCCTATAGTCTGATAATACGATTTCTCTTTTACAAATGAAGATGGTAATATTAAAATTAATTCCTTAATACAAAGCAGTTGTCCTTGAAGATGGCTACACTACCCCTTATACCAGAAGGAAAGGGACAGTTATGTCTGTAACCCAAAGGTCAATTTAAATGTTACCACATTTAAGAGATGCACATTATAGCTGGGCGTGGTGGCACATACCTTTAATCCCAGCAGAGGCAGGTGGATCTCTGTGAGTTTAAGGCCAGCCTGATCTACATAGTGAGTTCCAGGACAGTAGGAGCTAAAGGGAAACTCTGTCTCAAAAAGACAAATCATAGTAGTAAAATGCAATAAAATCAGGGAAATATTAGTTAGTTTCTACACTGTTGTTAATTTAGAGACTGTCTCACCTAGTTCAAACTGGCCTCTAACTCTGTCATAGAAAAGAACCTTGAACTTTGAATCCTCCTGCCACCACACCCAGTTTACAGAATATTTTACAAAAGAAGAGATGTCTTTATTACTTTCAAAGGTTAGTGCTAACAGAATTTTGCCAAGTATGAAGACTGTTTATTCTTTCTTCACTTATTCCACATGTGTTTACTGGGAACCTTTTCTTTGGTTTTTTGAGACAGGTTCTCTTGTAGCCCCAGCTGGCCTGAATTCACTATGTAGACGAGGCTGGCCTTAAACTCACAGAAATCTGCTTGCCTCTGCTGCCTCCCCAGTGCTGGGATTAAAGGTATACACCACCATGCCCGGCATTTATTGGGAATCTTAATATGCCAAGTATTTAAGATCAAAAGATAACTGAGGTTCAGTTTCTGAGTACAAGAAGCCCTATCCATGTATTACAGTGAACAGATAACCATTATATAATGAGATAAATGACAAATCATGGGAGCATAAGCACAGAGTGGATTCCAGGAACAGGAGGAACAGGAGGCCAGAGGCAAGGAGACTTGCTTAACTTCCTTGAGAAATAGGAAAAGAAGCAAGTCTCTCTAGAGACTCTTGGGGGGTGGGGGGGCAATGGGTGTTGAAAACAGGTGAGACTTGTTTAGAAATTATAACTTGTTTCTATGTAGATATGTATTTGCCACGTGCTTGAAAATCATTAAGAATGTGGTTTAGTGAATCCTTTTTCCAGACTAGGCCAGTGAAGGTTAATTTTTATGTGTATATGCACAATTCCAGAATAATATTCTATCAAAAATAGTTTTGTTGAACCGGGCATGGTGATGCATGCCTTTAATCCCAGCACTTGGGAGACAGAGGCAGGTGGATCTCTGTGAGATGGAGGCCAGATCCGTCTATGCAATGAGTTCCCGTCCAGCTGGGGCCACAGGGAGACCCTGTCTCAAAAAAACAAGTTCCATTTTTAAGAGAACTTTTAAAAATCTTTCGCCTGGTATTTGATTTGGGGGATTCAGAAAAGAATATATTCATTATCTCTTAAGCTAGATATTCAATCTCCAGCATACGTACTCTGGCTACAAATACAATTTCCTATCACCTTTTACTTACAGAGTATTTCTACAGCTCATAAAGCATTTTCTCACTAAACCTAGCTCATCTGAATTTTATTATGGTGTTTTCTTGAACATAATTTGTTCCATTTAAATACATCCCAGAACCCTTCTTTTCTTATCAACAGGCTATCAAAACCTCTTGGAAGGCCAGTGAAATGGCTTAGTGCTGGCTGTACATACCTAACAACTTGAGCTTGATTCCAGGAACTCATAGAAAGATGAAGGGAGCCAACTCTACTCGTCTCACATCACACTCACACTCAGATACACACACACAAAGTTGGAAAAAAAAAAAAAAACCTCAAAATTTGGGGCTCACAATATAGCTCAGTTGGTACAATGCTTTCCTAATGGTACATATGTCTGGGTGGGTTCAATCTCCACATAACATGGCTCTGTGGCAAATGTCTACAAACTCAGTACTCAGGAGGTTCAGAAGTGCAAGGTCATCTTCTTCCACTCCAAAGGAGATTTGAAACCCAAGACCCAAATTTCCTCACCTCATTTCTTCCTTACAAAATTTTATACAAGTAAATACTACTGTCCTTATTTTACAAGTGGGAAAACTGAGTGGCAAAGCAAAGATTCTCATTTCTGTTATCGTCCAACAGTTATCTTTTCTACCATTTTGGTGGGAGTGGGGGTGTCTATATGAAAAAGGTATTCCTTCTCATAAGCTTAAATTCCACAGGAACAAAGTAAACTAAAAACATTCCAAAGAATTTTTTCAGTCTATAAGTCTCTCTCCCAGTCCTACTAAGTCACAAAAATCTGATGTTTTATTTCAGTTCCTGTGTCACATCCTCTTTGGGGAAACATTCGCTTAAGTGCAAAACTTAAACTAGGCATAGTGTCATATGTCCATAATACCAGAACATGGAAGGCTGAGTAAGGCAAGAGGATCACTGTAAGTTTGAGGCCAGCCTGGGCTACACAGAGTGTTCAGGAAAACCATGGCTAAACAGTGAGATGTGTCTTGAAACAAGCAAATTAAACAAGTGAAATGTTTGAAGTATTGCTTTAAAAAGAAATCAAATATGACCTCCTTTTAAGGCATAACTATCTGAAGGTTACTAAACTGATTCAATTAACAAAAATGAATTAAGCTTCCCAAATATATAACTTTCACTGTCTAAAAAGAGTTATCAATATGAAATAAAAAACATAGATATAAACATAAACACATAAACAAAAATACATGCTTAAAAATAAACATATTGCTGAAGAAACACCATCCCCTCTGACAGGACACAGATAAATCAAGCTGGAACTGAGCTGGAGGCTTCCTCTCTGCTTCTTCTCGTTTTCACATTGCCGGAAGGTGCTATGTAGGCTTCTGGGGAGAACTGTCATCTGTCGTCTTACCTGGCTATGGAAATACCCTGCACGCTACACCATTAACCTTCCAGGCAAAATATGCCCACTGGTGCAATAGTGGCTTGACTACTTGGGGGCAACTGATTGCTTTCTGATTGAATTTGAAAGTCCTTTCACAAGAGGAAATTCACAGCTAGTCCTTTAAATCTGGACAAAAGCCTAAGACTATGGAGGTCATAGGCCCTAGTGAGGAAGGTATTGCTGTTGTTTTCTTAAATGGATCAATGTGCCTGTCAATTTGCATTGCATTCTACATGTTTATGTCCACAGACTAGCACTGCTTGAAGCTTTAGAGAAACTTCTTTTGCAGTAGGCAGTGGTTACTGCTGAGACTCATAATGGGTCAAAGTGGTGAGAATAAGTGAGTGTGGAATGCTCATCCCCAAATGGGACCTCTCTATCACCCCTTCCAAGGTTCAAGCAAGAAGAGATGAAAAAATATGTAAAAGCCATTTGAAGGGGTAGAATGTTGTAGAACACTGTCTTCCAGGATGATATGGCCTTTGCACTCTTGAACTCTCAGCAGCTGTGATTACAGGCAAAAGACTGGGCCTGTCAACATTCTGCACCCCTGCCTTAGGCTCTAAGTTAAGGCTGCTGGGGGAGGGAGAGACATTTTCTTCAAGTAGTGTAGCCACTGATGAGGTGCCCATGCTCCTGTAAGTGACCCTAATTACAAATGAAGAAAACATGATAGAAGACGGACTAGCTGGGAAGAGTGAGCCAACAGGATGAGAAGAAATAAGAGAGGTTGCTAAGATTGACATGATCAAAATACAATATATGGTATACACGTGTGAAATAGTCACAAACCTACTATGTATAATATATGCCAACAAAAACACTTTAAGAAATTAAAATTAAAACTGGGCGTGGTGGCGCATGCCTTTAGTCCCAGCACTGGGGAGGCAGAGGCAGGCAGATCTCTGTGAGTTCAAGCCAGCCTGATCTACAAAGCGAGTTCCAGGCCAGCTACGGCTACAGGGAGACCTTGTCTCAAAAAGATCAAAATAAATAAAATTGCAATTTTTAAAAATAATGAATACATATATATTACTTCTTTGTGGGACGAACTAACACTAGAATAGAGTAAAACTTTATGGAAACAGAGAAGAAGCCAAAAATAAAGTCAAATATGATTATCTTTCTTCAGCTAGACTATTGTATACACGTATTTTGAAAAAAAAAAAAACCAAAGACTTCAAAAGATTTGAGGAAGGAAAATGGAAAGAGTAGCCAAGAAGAAATGAAAATAAACAAACAAAAAGGTAGAAAGAGCATGCTTTTTCTGATACATGGTCTCATATAGCCAGGATGGTCTTCAACTCACTATGTAGCCTAGGAAGGCCTTGAACTCCCAATCCTTCTACCTCTACCTCCTATGTGCTGTGATTTCAGGCATAAGCTACCACATCTGGCTAGAACTTGCTATTTATACAACTGTATACACAAGATTATCTATTTTCATTGGTATGACCTGTGATAGCCATATTTCTAACACTCTACTAGTTTTCAATTAGATAAATGCACATCATAGCACATTATAAACCCTCAAATTTATTTGTTAAGTTACTTAGCATCTATGTGCATCAGTTTCCTCATATGAAAAATGTGGATTACAATAATGTCTATTATACACAGATATAAAACACACATGAGGTGGTCATACGCCATGATATGGAAGTTTAGAACAATTGCAATTCTATTTTCATTAAGTAGTAAGAGATCAAGGTGGAAGAGAGGAGAAAATATAGACAGAAAATTATGAAATTACCAAAGGAGCTGGGCAGGGCTGGGCATGGTGGTGCATGCCTTTAATCCTAGCACTCACAGGTGGATCTCTGGCCAGCCTGGTGTAAGTAGTGAATTCCAGGCCAGCTGGGGCAACAGCTGTCTCAAAAAGACCAAAAGGAAAAAAGAGGAGCATGTGGCAAATACATCTAACTAAATGAAACTGAATGTATATGAAAATTAGCAACAACTATTTTCAAACAATGAAGACAGGAAAGTTCCTGAAGACCAAAAGAAAATAGGGAAACCACACAAATACACACAGACACACTCCTTCTGTGACACATGACACACAAGCATTCTAGAACTGAGCTACTCTCCTGCCCAAAAACCCATCCATCTATATAAAACAATTTCATTTTAAAATGTAAACACAGTAGGTCAGGAGTTCAAGACCAGCCTAGGTTACGAGACACTGTCCAAAATAATACTACTCACTAAACATAAAGCTCAAATACCTAGGATTAGCTTTATAAATGAGAATATATGTAAAACGCCTTTGTCAACTTAAAAAAAAACCCACAAAACAGCAGACTAACTAACAAAACAACAAAAAGACAGGCTGATGATGGCACAGGCCTATAATACCAGCACATGGGAGACCAAAGCAAGAAAAGAGAATTCAAGGCCAGCTTCATAGAGAGACCCTGTCTCAAACAGCACAAACAAAAAAGCAGCAGTACCATATAAGCATTCAGTCATTTGGAGACTTTTCTCTCCTTTCTTTCTGTGCTACTAGATGATTGAATGCTGGGCCTCACGTATGCCAGGCAAGTGCTCCACTACTGAGCCCCACCCCCAACCCTGAATAAATTTTTCTCTGAAACATATTCCAGAAGCCTTCCTAATTACAACTTAGTATTTATTTATTACATTTTACATATTTATTGTGTGTGTGCTCACTCATGTTTATGTGGGGGCCCATGTGTGAGGTGAAAGGACAATTTGCAGAACTTGGTTCTCCTTCTATTCTACCCCTGAGTCCCAGGGATTAAACTCAGGTCATCAGGTGTGGTGGCAAGTACCTTTACCTGCTGCCAGCTCTATTATTATTATTACTATTATTATTTGTGCACACGCCCATGCGTGTGGTGTCAGGGACTAAACCCACGACCTTGTGCATAGGCAAGTGCTCTACCACTGAGATACATTCCCAGGGCAAGGACAAATTTTTATTATTGGTATCCAAAATAATTTACAGCTTTAGAAAATTTAGTCTGGAACTACTATTCAGTAGTGTAACACTTGCCTAGCACATGCGATGTCCTAAATTCAATCTCTAGTACTAAAAAAAGAAAAGAAAATTCAATGAAATGTTCTGCCTACAGGAAGCAAAGGTGTAGTCTAGCAGAAAGTCTATCAAGGATCCAAGAAAATGCTTAACACTGCTTCTAAATACCAGCTATATCTCTGTTAATTAATAATAGCAATAGCATGCTAGTAGAAAAACCATAAATTTATACAGAAAGTCAGAAACAGAAGCCACAAGTTACAAAACTGTTATTTTTGACTTGTAGAATTGACAAACTGCCAGATCATGATGTGAAATACAAACTAAACTCACACTGTTCTAACCAGCACTCCACTCAAGTCTATGTTCTGGTTTTATTTTTTTAATCTTTTTGAGATATGGTCTCCCTGTAGCCTCAGCTGGCCTGGAACTTGCTATATAAACCAGGCTGTCTTCAATCTCGTAGAGATCTGCCTGCCTCTGCCTCCCAAGTGCTGAGATTAGTCACCATGCCTGGCTCAAGCCTATATTCTACATAAAGCATATACTCTCATTGTTCAATATGGGAGTCACCATCCATGAGTGGCTATTTGAGCACTTGAAACATTGATAAACTGAGATGTATTACAGGTGTAAAACACACACTGGATTTCAAAGTCTTAGTACAGAAAAATGCAAAATATTTTGTTTTTATGAAACAGGGTCTATAATGTGGCAAATAAGCTGAAGTCCAGTCTCCCTGCATGCCATAAAAACATGAATAACATCCTACCATTCTGACTCTAACCATCAGCCACAAATAAACTCCAGAATTATGAAAAGTTGTTATGGTTTGTATATGAACTGGTCCTCACAGGCTCAGGTGTTAAAGGCATGATCCACAGGTGATGACATTATTATCATCATTACTGGGAGGTTCTATAAACTTTAGAGGTAAGGCCTAGCTGAAGAAGTGGGTCACTTGGAAACAAATCCTCTTGCTCTGACCCCTTCCTATCTTCCTCTTTCCGCTTCCTGGCCACAATAAAATGAGCAACTTTGCTCATCAAATATGAACACTCTTATCACCATGATATTCTGCCTCACCACAGGCCCACAACAATAGAGCAAACCAACCATAGACTGACCTCAAACCATGAGTCAAAATAATTTTTTCAGCCAGGCGTGGTGGCGCATGCCTGTAATCCCAGCATTCAGGAGGCAGAGGCAGGTGGATCTCTGTGCGTTCAAGGCCACCCTGGTCTACAAAATAGAGTGCTGAGACTAAAGATGTACACCACCACACCTGACCTCAACTTTTTTTCCCTTGGTTTTTTGAGACAGAGTCCCCTGTAGCCTTAGCTGGTCTTTCTGGAATAAAGATGTGATCACTGGAATTCGATAAATAGCCAAGGCCCGACTTGATCTGAGATTCCCCTGCCTCTGCCTTCCAAGTGCTAGGATTAAAGGTTTGTGCCACCATAGCAGGCTTCATTTTCAACTTGTATGAACATATGTATTAATCTCAAGCAATACACATTTTCACTTATCCCCTGTTAGCCATCCCACCTGCATCTTGAGCATCCCCCAAGATGCATATGTTGAAACTGAACCCTCACTGTGGTAGCATTAACAGGTGGAGGCATTTCAGAATCAGTGGGTCAGTAGAAGGACAAGAAGGACCTGGTGTGGACTTTCTTTGCCTGTCTTGTCCCTTTTGCCATGAGGCCATAGCATCATCTTTCTAGAAGACACAGCAACAAGAAACCCTCTTGGATGCAGACAAGCAGCCCTCACCAGACACCAAACCAACCACCTTATCAGCTGTGAGGAAATACATGCATGCACTTTATACACTATAGCAGCACAAATGGATTGATACCACTCGGTATCAGTAACCACCTCATTTCCACATAGGTTGTCTTTTTATAATAATGACTTCTGTGAAGTCATCACACTAGACCATTATTAATGCATGCAAAGCAAATTATGCTGAACATACTGTATTTCTTTCTTCTATGGTTTAGAACAAACATCAAGTGTCTTAGGGGCATCATGAATATTATGATCATGCCATGGGAGATTAAAAGCTTGGGTTTTAAGCTTGCTTATGACACTCTCCAAAAGAAATTCCTTAATATAAATCCTTGATGTCAGCTTGTTTGCCTATAGCTTGCTTGAAGAAAAAAAAAAAAGAATATAAAATGAGTAATTGCTTAACTTCCTGGCCAGTATAAAATGGCTGTTTGAATATTTAATTACTGTAATAAAAGCTGAAAGCATCCTTTTACCTAGCTTTGTCCTCTTTGCTGAAATCTTCTTCACTGTCTTTCAATGTCCTCTGACATCTCTGTATTCAATACATTCTCTATTATTTATGTTCCTGCAACAGTATGTGTCACTGAAACCCCCATCTGCTTCACTCTCCATTATACCCCACAATGTGAAGGAATGTATTCAATATCAAGAGATTTTTCTCCCTTTTCTCCTCACATCAGGTCTTCCATCTTTTTGTTGTTGTTATTTTACATTTAACAGAATCATGTCCTAAATTAGAATATCAAATACCTCACTATATTTTTTAATGAAAATCTTGTGTTATACCTCCATGATTCATCTGCCTTAAGATAGCTACTCTGGAATAACATGTCAAATTCTGCATAACTCCCAAGTTGATGGGTGAAATACAAATCATCTACACTAGCAAAGAGCCAGAAAGAAGACAGTAAACTCTAAGACATTAAACAGTATTGTTATCTTCTAATACACTCATTCATCTCTTTGGACTACTAAAGACCAGGGGTCAAAATATGATGAAATCAATATCCATATCAAGTCCCAAACATGTTAAATTTATGCCTTTAAAGATTTTTTAAAATTATATTCATCTAAGGTTTAACTATGAAACCAAAAGTCATAGTACAGTCTGCTTTATCCTGCTTAAAATCAAAGCAGTTTATTTAACAAACACTGCAAAATGCGCAAAATACTGTTTCATCAGCATTGTAAAATGGCTCAAATATTTAGGTTGTATTTTTACAGAGTAACAGCCAACCATTTTAATTAATTCAACTGTTTTGATAAGGTCAGTACCTAGATTGAAATTAAAATACTGTATAAGCCAGGTATGGTGGCACACACCTGTAATTCCAACACTAGGGAGATAGAGGCAGGAGGGTTAGGATTTCAAGATCCTAAGGTCATACTTAGCTACACAGCAAGTTTAAAGCCAGGCATGAGATCTTGTCTCAAACAAGCAAATAAAGAAATCAATAAATAGAAAACTAAGCCATATATTAGTACACCAGAACTAAACTCCACAAAGTCTAATCTCAGTTTTGTTAAGGTTTGTTAATACTCTCTGACTAGCTAATAACATCTATTGACCTTCCAGTGAGTTTGTTCAACTTAAGCATGCCAGATTTCACTTCTTTTATTACCTGTGATCCTCCCATATGATTGATTGGTAATTCTTTATAGTTCTTTGCAATGCCAGGCTATAATCTACAAACAAGATGACTTATCAGGTAATACAGACTCTAATTAGACCACAATTTTTTTTAAGTTCAGGCTAGTATAAAAACAAAGCTCTTGACTAGAATGCAATTATTTCTTCTCTTAGATGTAGTGTTCTAATATGTAGTCCATAAAGTAATCTGTCCTAGTAAGGTTTTCTTCTCACGTATTAAGAATAATACAAAAGTACAGGTAGATAAAATATCAAATCACCTCATCAAACCTTGCTAACACTACAGCTTTCTCTTCTGAAATTCCTCCACTCTAAAACCTAACTGGTTTATAAATCCTGATAATTCTTAAAATGCTCATCAGCCACTCTTACGCACTTTCACCTAGATTATTTTTCTCAACTACTCAAGCCCAGGAGTCATTGTTGGCTCTTCCCTCTCCTTTATTCGCTATGTACAAGCAATCACCAGTCAACCTCCTAATTATTTTGTGGGTCTGTCCCCTCCTTCCAATCATATTAAGTCCCCACAAGTTAACTGATTTTCTCCTGTGTTTGGCTCCCAATGCTCTATATTCTCAGAGAAATCCTTCTGAAATAAAGATGTGATCACTTCAGTCACCAACTCAAAAGTCTTATAGTGCTATGCTTCTCAGCTTAAGAATCCTTCAGTGTGGGCCAGCAAGATGGCTCAGGCACAGCAGGTAAAACTGCCTACCACTAGGTCTGGAGAGACAGCTCAGGGGTTAAGAGTACTGGATGCTCTTGCAGAAAACCCAAGTTTGATTCCCAGCACCCACAGAGCAGCTAAAAACCATCCGTAATTCATGTTCCAGAGGAATCCAGGGTCTTCTCCTGACCTTAAAGTTGCCCTCTGACCCACACATGGGAAACTCCCCCTCCACACACACAAATTTTCTGCTTTTTAGGGTTTTTAAAATTCCTTCACTGTGAGCTGTAGCTCACTGCAGTGTACATAGATAGCATGGGGAAGGCCCTAGGCCCTTTGTGATTGTGCCCCTCCCTACTTCTCCAGCCTCATCTCACTTGCCTCACTGCTATCTCCAATATTCTGCTCTCTCGGCACACCAAGTTATTTCTTGTTCACATGTCTGCTCCTCCCAGTGCTGCTTCAGAAAAACTCCTTGCTGCAATCTCTAACCCATTCCCTGGTCTGCCTATCCCTGGAAACCTGCCCAGTTCAAAATAAGCACTAAGATGTTTAAAGATATTTGTGACAGCACTGTGTTTAATTGTTCATAACTGTGAGGTTTAGCAAAGACAAAGCCCAAAAAATAACAACTACAAAATAAAAAAAATAACAACAAGACTACAAAAAAAATCCACTTGAAAATAATCTAAGTCCCCTAAATATAGTGACATTTTAGAAATTATAACTGATTCTTGTGATGAGATACTACTCGATTATCAAAATCTTTGTAAATTTAATTCTATAAAATACTAAAGAGTGGGCCAAAAATGATGTACAAAAAATTTACTATGTAAAGCACTATACACATTAAAAGACATAATTGGGCTGACAAGATGGTTCATCAGGTAAAAGCACTTTCACTTGTCCCACAAGCCTGGTGACAAGTTTGATTCACAGAACCCACATAAAGATGGAAGAGAACTGACTCCTTGAAGTTGTCCTCTATGTGAGCCCCAAGTGCACACACCTGCACACACACATAAAAATTTTTTTCCAAAGATAATGAGAGCTGGGTGTGGTGGAACACACCTTTAATTCCAGTGTTCCATAGGCAGAGACAAGGCAGGTAGAAGATCTCTGTGAGATTAAGGCCAGCTGAGGCTACAGGGAGACTCTGAGTCAGAAAAACCAAAAAAAAAAAAAAAAAAGAAAATTGGCAGAAAATACAGAAAACATTAATACTGAAAGACCACCAGGTACATACTCTCTTGGACTACCTCATACCCTACTATAGGCCTCACTGTCCTATATTTGAACACATGTCTAGGAAGTGAATGAGGATAGGATAAGGTTCAGCTTTATCCCTAGGGACTGACCCTGGTAGGACAGCTAAGTGTTTACAGAAGTTAAATTATTCTTACATTGCTAACTACAGAAAAATTCACCATAATCAATCATCAATAAATGTGAAATTTTAACATATTCAGTAATGTTTACTCTGGGTCTAAAATATCCCCAGTTATTGTCACAGTCTTCTGGGGACACTGTAGTAAAAAGGACTTGGGCCCTCCTGCAGTTCACATTTTAACATGGAGAAAAAAAAACAAAACAAAGCAGCTCATTTCAGAGTGGTAAGTGCTAGAAGACACTGTGGGATGAGGGGAACTGGGGAACAGCTAGAAAACGTACATCAAAGGCTTACTGAAAGAGGATTCGAGAAAGATCAGGGCAAGCAGTTGCAGTAGAACAGGAAAACAGGACAAGGAGTCACAAGACCAAGTTCCATTCTGCTGTTATCTTACTCATTAAGTAAGGTTCTCTGTGTCTAAACTAGGATAATAATCCCTAATTCACAAGAATATGCAAGGGTTAAATAGGGTAAATGATGTGGAAAGAGTGAGACCAGTGCTTGGCATTCTGGTCCTCTGAATGTACGTGTGCTATATCTGTTTGTTAGGAGGAGACCACCAAAATATAACACCCAAAGGACAAAATTTGTGGATTATGATTTTCAGCAAACATGCCAAAAGAAACTTAATGGAAATTTGGCAGTTAGAAGAAACACTACCAGCTGGGCGTGGTGGCACATGCCTTCAATCCCAGTAGACAGATCTTTTAGAGTTCAAGGCCAGCCTGGTCTACATAGCGAGTTCCAGGCTAGCTGGGGGTACATGGAGACCCTCTCTCAAAAAGAAAAAGAAACACTACCTAAGCTGTCCTTCTGAACAGTTTATCTGATTCTACTAGTAGCTGTAACTGCTTTAAATAATGATGTGGCAAAGAGTTAGATGGTCCCCCCATAGAACCAAAGGCAAACACAAAAACAGATTCATAACAAATGATCCAAAATTATCCCTCTGCTTTTCCTCATAATCTCATAAACTTCACTGTCTTCACTATTTTTAGTTCTCTGTATATCTAAGTTATATTTTTCTGGTTCAAAAGAGCAAAGAAATTTCCCCCAAGATTATAAAAAAGAGGCACTTCTGGGCACATTTACTTCTTGCCTCCTTAACTGTTGCTTGTCTGAAACCTAAGAACTAGGACTCCTAGAGTTTGAGCAGGGGGTTAGACTGTCAGATCACTAAATGATTCCTCTAAAATATCCCCTTCCTTAATCAGTCTTAGAAGTCTAGTATACCTTTAAGACTCAAAATCTCCCCTTCTAGCAAGAGGACATAAAAGGCATCATCAATGAAGCAGATAGCCCTCACGACAACAGTGAACCTACTGATGCCTTGATCTTCAACTGCCCTCCAGATCAGGGAGAAATAAATTTCAATTCTTTTTAAAGTTTTATTTATTTATTTATATGTTTTACATATAAGAGGGTTTTGCCTGCATGTATGTAAGTGCATCTGTGTTGTGCAGTCTTTGGAGGTCAGAAGAGGGCTTCAGATCCCTTCGAACTGAACTTATGGACAGGTGTCAGCAGTCATGTGGTGCTGGGAAAAGCAGCCAGTGCTCTTTAACAGTTGAACTCATCTCTCCAGTCCCAAATTGCTGGGTCTTCAAATTTTTTTAATTTATTTTTTGGTCTTTTTGAAACAGAATCTCCCTGTAGTCCCAATTGGCCTCACTATGGCCTCACTGTATTGGAACTCACTATGCAAACCAGGCTGACCTTGAATTCATAGAGATTCGCCTGCCTCTGCCACTTGCTGGGATTAAAGGCGTGTGCCACCACACTCAGCCCAAATTTCTATTATTTCTAAATTTAAAGAAAATCAAATTCTTTTGCATTTTACATTTTTGCTTCCCAATCTCACTTGCTGGAACGGATGGCCAGTTGAATGGCCCACTATTGTCTGTTCTTTGCCAAACTCTTAAACTACAGTTTTAAATCTTTATTTATTATTATTATTATGTGTGTGCATAATGGGGAGGCACATATGCCATGCATGGTACACATGTAGAGATCAAAGGACAACTTTATGGAGATGTTTTTCACCTTTTTTTTTTTTTAACTTTTGAGATAGTTTTACTATGTAGCCCTGGCTGACCTGGAATGCCATATGTAGACCAGGCTGGCCTCAAACTCCACCTGCTTCCATCTCAAATGCTGGGATTAAAAAGGCATGGGCCACCACAACTGGCTCTTTTAATGTGGGTTCAGGGAATTAAACTCAGGTCATCAGTCTAGCATAGCAAACACCTTTACCCACTGAGCCATCTTACCAAATACTTCTAACCTACTGAGCCATCTCACTAGCACTCTCCTTAATATTTCTAAGTGTTATTATGAAAGTTATCCTGACCCTCATTCTAGGTGGTTCTATTAATAACTTGACCTGAGAAGTCAGGAACAAACCAGACCACAACAGAATAAATGAACTGCAAAAGAATGCAGTGATCAACAATGAAGAGAAAAAGGAATGTTTCTGATGAATATCATGGTGCACACCTAAAATCCCAGCACTCTTACTAGAAAGGATTGCTGCAAGTCCAAGGCCAGCCTGGGCTACATATCAAGAACCTATCTTAAAGCACCAGAAGAGGAGCTGGGCATGGTGGCACACGCCTGTAGTCCCCCACATTCTGGAGACTGCGGCAGAAGGATCACCATGACTTTGAAGTCAGCAAGGCTACGGAGTAAGACAATGTCTCAACACACACACACACCAAAACAAAACGAAAAAAGGAAAATTTAACTCATAAGATGAAAGCTAGTGTTTCCACCCATTGGCTACCATAATTCTTTTATTGCTTTGTTGTTTTGGCGGTGGTGTAACCGCAGCTGCAAATCTAACACAGCCTCATGCATGCTAGTCCAGTACTCTAGTACCAAGCCACATTTGAAACCCTTTTCATGTCAAAGCAGAATACCTGCTAATAGAGCTTGGGGTGTAGCTGAGGTACAGCATACACACAGCACGTACAAGTGAAGCTATTTAAGCTGTATGATAGTCTTATGTGCTGGACGTGGTGGCACACGCTTTTATTAATCCCAGCACTGTGGGGGGGGGCAGTTCTCTGTGAGTCCAAGGCCAGCCTGGTCTACATAGTGAGTTCCAGGCCAGCTGGGGTTATAGGGAGACCTTGTCTCAAAAAAATTATGCATACATAATCTGTACACCATGGTTTCCTTCCCTTTGTGTATATTAATTCTATGATCATTTCAAATGATATAAGGACTATTTGGTGCCCATTTCTAAAGTTTCTCTCTTCGGCGGTCTGCCCACATGGATTTCTTTTATAATATGAATTATTTCTGAAAATTACATAACAGTGCTTCTGGGGAGATAAAAGCAGGCTTACTGTAGTATTTTTGTTCACTCCTACTTTTCTATTTCAATGATTAGAGTAGTTTCAGAGGGAAGCTTCTCCAGCACATGTAAAGAGCACTAAAAGAGCTAGTGTGGTGGTGCATGCCTGTCACTACTCAAGAAGTGAAGGCAGGTGGTGGTTCAGGGCCAACCTGAGCTACATAGTTTCAAACCAGCCAGGATATATACAATGAAAGTGTCTCTCAAATATGAGAGAGAGAGAGAGAGAGAGAGAGAGAGAGAGAACCAAAGTTCATGAGGTGAAAAAAGGTTATTTGAAAGCCCACAGAACAACCTACCTAAAAGACTTTAAGAGCAGTTATGGAAATTTTGACTCTGGCTACCACTGCAAGCACAATAGCCTTTCCCAGGAAAGTCCCCTTGAATTTGTGACTATAATACCTAAATTTTCAAGTTGTAAAACTTGTCAAGAGTCAAACTCTATCAGGCCTCTATCCTGAATCTCTGATAACCATACTGGCCCCAAAAGAAAGCTAGGCATAGTATTCCATGATGTAATAAGGAACCTTCAAATTACGGTTTTCATGTCTCTAAAACTACCAAAATCAACACTTTGCAGAAGTCAGGAAATTAAAAGTGCAAGTATTTCTCCCACTATCAATTAAGATGTCTATAGCAAAGAAAACTCTTCACTCCCATTGATGGGTTAATGATAAACAGAAGTAGCCACACATTTACACTACTTTCAGGCATGTACTCCTGAGGCCTTCAAAGGTCTGTACTAAGTCCATACTCCATAGCCTTCAAAACCACCATAACTGGATTTCTAATATATGTGCTCAATAGACTGAGGATGTAGCAGAGTTGTAGAGGACATCTGTAGCATGCACCAAAAAATAATAAAATAAAATAAAATAAAAAATAAAACAAAAGCTAGCATTCAGGAGGTAGAGGTGGAGACTGAGGCAGGAAGACTGTGAGAGCTAGGCTACATAGTGGAGTTCCAGGTTAGTGCAAGCTACAGTATGAGACTCTGTCTCTAAATAAAGAAATAAATAGTAACAATGCGCGTAATATACAAAGTATCTGTTGGATTCTTCTTTGTAGTCACTCTCTACTCCAGATGAGAGTATATAACTCTGAACTACAGAGTAGCAACATTTCTCTTATTAAACTTGAATTCTGACTACAATTGCAATAGTTAAGCAGGTGTCCAAGAGCTACAACAGCACTCCTACAATAATATCTAAAATGACCTAATTTTCATAACATTGTCACATTCTCTCATAAGAAAACCAAAAGGCATTCTTCCTCCATTGTTGCAGAGACACAGAAAAAGAAACACTGGATAAGTGTTTATTGCCCCTGATCACCAATGACAGGGTCAACATTTCAGCCAGCATTCTTTTTTTTTTTTTTTTTTTTTTTTTTTTTTTTTTTTTTTTTTTTTTTTTTTTTTTTTTTTTTTTTTCACATTTTTTTTTTGTTCACAAAAGAGGACGATAAATCTTTCACTGTGATATATCAAAATAA
>NW_008352648.1:2984711-3032324 GCF_000622305.1 Nannospalax galili
GAAGCAGGGTCTCCCTGTAGCCCCAGTTGTCCTGGAACTCACTATGTAGACCAGGCTGGCCTTGAACTCACAGAGATCTGACTGCTTCTGCCTCCCAAGTGCTGGGACTACAGGCGTGCACCACTATGCCCGGTTTCAGCCAGCATTCTTACCTGAAGTTTTAGCTAGTCCTCTTAACCACTGAGCTCTCTCCAGTCCCCTGTGATTTTTTTTCTTCTTTTTTCCAAAGAGTGAGCTAAAAAATACAGATGATCCCTAAAAATTCATTTTGAGTAGGCACATTTATTTGTAAACATTTGGGGGGGGGCAGTGTTGGAGTAGAACCCAGACCTCATGCACATAAGGCAAATATTCTTCCATTAAGCTATATGTTCAACCCCATAATATCATTTTTATTCCCACAATTTATGTAATTTCTTCCTGTTATTGATAAGCAATAACAAAATTAACACTGACATTTAACTACGCATAGAACAGAAATGGTAAAAGTTTCTATAATTGCTTCTAAGTTGGAGTAAGAAAAAAAGAAAGAGATAAAAGGAAAAATGCAGTCAGAAATTGGGAAATAATTTGAATTTTTGCAAAAAGTATATGAACAGGGAAAACTACTGGTGACTACTGAGTGTAAGTGGTAGATGCACACAGTCACTGTGGTTTTTGTTTATGAATACAAACTGAATACAAAAGACACCCTGGGCTGCAGGTGGCACTCTAGTTTTTGCCTAGCCCATTGCCTAAGTATACTTGTTTTTCTTACTTTTTAAAAAATTATTTATCAATTTATTCACTTTATTTTTGAGACAGGGCATCATTATGCAGCTCTTGCTTTCCTGGAACTCAAATTCCCTATTAGGCCAGGCTGACTTACAGAGATCCACCTGCCTCTCCCTCCCAAGTGTTAGAAATAAGATGTGCCATCACCATGCCTGACTCAATAAACAATTCTTTTAAAAAAATTGTACTATATACTAGTAACAACTATAATTGTAGTTAATAAAGAAAGTGTTTTGGAAAATGTCAAAGAAATATTTGATTTCTGATGAAACTCTGACTCAAATGTTAACTTTAGAAATAAAAATATCTGCTGGGGGTAGTAGTGCACGCCTATAATCCCAGTACTTGGGAGGCAGAGGCAGGCAGATTTCTGTAAATCAAGGCCAGCCTGATCTCCAAAGCAAGTTCCAAGCCAGCTGAGACTAGAGGAACCCTGTCTTAAAAAGGTCAAAAATATTCTTATTTGCCTCTCACTTTAATTATATGATTAAAATATATCCAAGGCTAGGCTGGGTGTGGTGACACACATCTTTAATCCCAGTACTTTGGAGGCAGAGCCAACAGATGTCTCAAGACCAGCCTGGTGTACATAGTGAGTTCCAAGCCAGCCAGGGGTATATATTGAGATCCTATCTCAAAACAAACAACTCTTACAAGCAAATCTTAAGGCATCTCATAACATCAAGTAAAGATTCACTGTAGGCACCTGCTTCTGCACTGCACTGCTAACCCACATTGGGCAGTACCAAGGGGTAAGAGCAGAGAGCCTGGTTCCAACCTAGCAAGTAACCATAATCTCTTGAGCAAACAATGTAAATGCACTGGCACTAATTTCTCAATCAGCATAAAGAGGACAATAGTTCTCTACCTCAAAGGAGCTTCAACGAGAAACTACATGCAAAGCAATTAATACAGGGCCTAGCCCATTGGTAAACACTGAATTATCACTTTATCACAGGGACCAAGAAGCTCTGATACTGAGAATATGATCAAATATGAAGACAACAATTATATGGAAGTCTGGGATATTCATCCTACCATGACAACACAATTCTAAGGATAGAGAAAAGAATAAATAACACAACACAAAATTTTGGAGCTACTCAGCTTGCACTACTGGTCATCCATACTGTGTTATGTTCATGTAGAGATGCTGGTCACCATTGCAATAGCAATTACTGTAACCCAAATAACAATAAATTATAATTTCCATTTTATAGATGAAGAAATTTGCCTGAGATTATACAACAGAGTTGAGTTCAGAGCTATCATTCTGCTGACAAAGACTACTTCTGACAGAAACAAGCCACCTGGACTTGGACAAGTCACAGACTAGAAATTTGATTTTCTACTCTGTAAATTGAACAGTGATTTGAGATAAGTGCTTTCAAAAGTCCTTTCTAAGCTTCTTTGGACAATAATGTTGCTTAAATCTAAATTTACTACACAGATAAAATATCTCTATTCCAATCCTTTTACATCCTAGGCTTTTCTGTCTCAAATATAGGACGGCACATATGTCTAATTCCCTCACTGAAGTATCTCACTGCTCTTGAACTCTGCTGGTGAGAGGTACAACAACACTGACATCAGCCTGATAGAGAATCTCAATAAAGGTGTGGTTGCATTTGCCTATAATCTCAGCACTGAGGTGGCTGAAGCAGGAGACTAGTATGTTTGTGCATAGGCTGTGTTAGATGGCAAAATCCCCTTCCACCCACACACACCCCAAAAAACCCAGGAATGGCAGTATACACCTGAAATCCTAGAATGCAGGACATAGGGGCAGGAGGATCAGGAGTCCAAAGTCATCTTCAGTTATATAGTGAGGTTGAGGTCACCCTGGATTATGTGAAACCCTGCCTCAATAATAATAATAATTTTAAAGGGGTTGAGGAGGGCTAGAGTGATGGCTTAGCAGTTGAGAGCACTGACTGCTCTTACAGAGGATCCAGGTTAATTCCCAGCACCCACATGGCGGCAACAGCCATCCATAGCTCCAGTTCCGGGGGCTCTGACACCTCTGACTTCCTCAGGCATTGCACAACATGAGTGCACTTGCACACATGCATGCAATACACACATACACATAAAATAAAAATAAATTTTTTTTAAAAAAAGGGGGGGTGAGGAGATAGCTTGGTAGGTAAAGTACTTTGATGTTCAAGCAATAGGATCTTCAACTGGAATCCCTGGTAACCACATAAAAGGAGTAGTAGCTTATGCCTGTAATCCCAGCACTGGAGAGCAGAAAAAGCCAAGTCCCACGTGCTAAATGGTCAGCTAGTTTAAAAGAAACAGCAAGCTCCAGGTTCAGTAATAGACTGACTCACAAAAAAATAAGGTAGGGGGGCTGGAGAGATGGCTCAGCAGTTAAGAACACTAGCTTTTCTTGCAGAGGACCCAAGTTTGAATCCCAGCACCCACATGGCAGCTAACAACTGTCCATAACTCCAGTTCCAGGGGATTCAACAGCCTCTTCTGTCCTCCTCAGGCATTGCATGACACGGGTGCACTTATATACATGCATACACATAAAAGCAATTTTTTAAGTAAAAAAATTAAAAAAAAATAAGGTAGGAAGCAATAAAGGAAGACACCAGACTTTGACCTCTAGCTTCCACATAGACACCCCATAAAGCCACATGTACACACATACACCACACACAAAATAAACACCAGAACCTCCCTAAATAGTTCTATCATATCCAGGCATGGTGTCACATGCCTTTGATTCCAGCACTCAGGAGGCAGAGGCAGGCAATTTCTGTAAGTTCAATGCCAGCCTGGTCTACATATCAGTTAGCAGTTCCAAGTAAACCAGGGCTAGACCATTTAAAAAAAAAGGATAAAGTTTCATTATAAAATCCCTTTGAATGGAAATCAAGAGAACAAACTGAAAGATGAACTCTGACAACTCCAGCACTACAGGCACATAGCTGTAAAACCTGAGCAAGTCACTCACCTCTCAGGACCTCACTTTATGTATAGAAATGAAACTGCTTTTAGATACCAGTAATCCCTAAAGAAGCAGCTACGTCAATGTAGGGAAACCAGTCAAATTTATTAGAGTAAGAAAGCCTGTGTGGTTTAGAAAGCAACACTGAAACACAGTTATTGCTTTTACAAAACAAAACACACAAGGCTCAGAAAAATACTGTGTTGGTAGAAATGGCAAAAGAGAATGAAGAAGCCAGGCATAGTGGCACATGCCTTTAATCCCAGCTCTTGGGAGGCGGAGGCAGGCGGATCTCTGTGAGTTCAAGGCCACCCTGGTCTACATAGTGAGTTCCAGGCCAGCTGGGGCTACAGGGAGACCCTGTCTCAAAAGACCAAAAAAGAGAGAGAATGAAGAAGCATTGTAGACCAGTATGTATTTTCTTCATTCCCCTTCCTCCCTCCCTAATATGAGATAGGCTAGAATTCAGGCACTCGAGAACTAAGGCAAAAGCCAGTCTTGGCTAAAAACAAGTTTGACACCAGCATGGGCTTCAAGAGACCCTGCCTCTAAAAGACACAAATAATTGTAAAAAGATACACTTACTCTATAGTAGATTGCAGTTGAAAGCCCCATTAGTCTTTTTGAAGCAGGGTCTCCCTGTAGCCCCAGCTGTCCTAGAACTCACTATGTAGATCAGGCTGGCCTTCAACTCATAGAGATCCACTTGCCTCTGCCTCCCAAGTGCTGGGACTACAGACGTGCACCACCATGCCCAGCTTTAAGATTTATTTTATGAGTGTTTTGCATGCATGTATGTAAGTGCACCATATGTATGCAATGCCCACAAAGGCCAGAAGAGGGTGCCAGATCCCCTGAAACTTGAGTTACATGTGATTGTGAGTGGCCACACAGTGGGTGCTGGGAACAGAACCTGGATTTTCTACAAAAGCAAGAAGTGCTCTTAACTGCTGAGCCAAATCTCTAGTCCCAAGAGTCACCTTAAAAAAAAAAAAATCAGGGGCTGGAGAGATGGCTCAGCAGTTAAAAACACTTGCTATTCTTCCACAGGACTGGGGTAAAAATCTCAGCACCCACATGGTGGCTGACAACCAACTCTGACTCCAGTTCCAGGGCATCTGAGACCTTCTTCTGGCCTAGTAGCTCACGTTTTGTAATCTCAGACTGAGGCAGGGGGACTGTCATGAATTTAAGGCCAACCTAGGTGATAAAATAAGTTTCAAGACTGGCTGGGCT
Source organism: Nannospalax galili (assembly GCF_000622305.1). Lineage (NCBI taxonomy): Eukaryota > Metazoa > Chordata > Mammalia > Rodentia > Spalacidae > Nannospalax > Nannospalax galili. Next base: position 2,989,681 of record NW_008352648.1, read on the forward strand.
ACAGAGTCACTCCATCTCAAAGTAAAATAATTAAAAATTAAATAAACAAAAATAAAATGGAATTCTAGGCTGGGCATGGTGGCGCACACCTTTAGTCCCAGCACTAAAGAGGCAAAGGCAGACAGATCTCTGTGAGTTTGATGCCAGCGTGGTCAACATAGCGAGTTCCAGGCCAGCTGGGGCCACAGGGAGACCCTGTCTCAACAAGACAAAAAAATAAATAAATAAAATAAATTGGAATTCCATATGAAATAAGCAGGAAGATGTCAAGTTCCAGGCCAACCTCAGTTATATTATGTGACTGCCTCAAAAACAAAACAAAACAAAAAGATCAACAGGGCTGGAGAGATGGCTCAGCAGTTAAGTGCACTGGCTGCTCTTATAGGGCATCCAGGTTCCATTCCCAGGACCCACATGGTGGTTCACAACCCTCTGTAACTCCAGTTCCAGGGGATCCAATGTTCAATTCTTGCCAAAGGCACCAGGCATGTGTGATACACATACATAAAGATAGGCAAAAAACATTCATACACATAAAATAAAATTGATTAATCTTTAAAAATAAAAAACCAGGAGTGGTGGCACACGCCTTTATCCCAGCACTCGGGAGGCAGAGGCAGGTGGATCTTTGTGAGTTCAAGGCCAGCCTGGTCTACATAGTGAGTTCTAGGACAGCTGGGGCTACAGGGAGACCCCGTCTCAAAAAGACCAAAAAAATTTTTTTAATTTAAAAAAAATTAAAAACAAAAATCTCTCCCAGCACTTCAGAGGCAGAGAGAGGCAAGCAGATGTCTGTGAGTTTGAGGCCAGCCTGGTCTACACAATGAGTTCTAGGCCAGCTGCAGCTACAGGGAAACCCTGTCTCAAAAAAGGCTAAAAACCCCCCAAAACAAACAAAAAAAAACTCAATTTGAACTAGAAAGTTTGCTCAGTGGTTAAGAGCGCATACTGTTCTTCCAGAGGACCTGATTTCAATACCCAGCAATCACATCAGGCAGCTTACAATCACCCGTAACTACAGCTCCTGGAGAATCTAATACCTTTGGCTTCAGTGGGCATCTGCACTCGCATGTACATACCAACACATAGACACACACATATACATACAATTAAAAATAAATCAAAATTTTTTAAAAAAACCCAAAACTCCTGGGGCTGGAGAGATGGCTCAGTGGTTAAGAACACTGGTTATTCTTGCAGAAGACCCAGGTTTGAATCCCAGCACCCACATGGCAGCTAACAACTGTTCATAACTCCAGTCCCAGGAGATCCGACAGCCTCTTCTGTCTTCCGTGGGCCCTGCAGGACATGGGTGCACTTACCTACAGGCAGGAAATACATACATACACATAAAATAAAAATAGTGTTTTTTAAAAACATCAAAACTCCTCAACCTAAAGAAAAATATGGGTGCCAAAATAGTCAATTTGGCGGGGGAGGTTAGGGAGGATTGAGACAGGGTCTCCCTGTAACCTCAGCTGGCCTGGAACTCCTATGTAGATCAGGTTACCCTAGATCTCAGAGATCTACATGCCTCTGCCTCCTAAGTGCTGGGATTGAAGGTATGTGCTCCAACCACCATCTCACCCCACTCCACCCCACCCCTGACTTAAAATAAGTTCATTTTTTAAGGCATCAAAGATATTCAAGGTATTTTTCCCTTGTTCAGAAACATGATAATGGCCAGGTGTGGTGGTACATGCCTTTAATCTCAGCACTCAGGAGGCAGAGGCAAAAGCAGGCTGATCTTTCTGAATTTAAAGCCAGCCTGGTCTACATAAGTAAGTTCCAGGTCAGCTAAAGACCACATAGAGAGACACTGTCTCAAAAAACCAAAAAAGAAAAAAGAAAAGATGTCTGTTCATACACGTGTGCACACTCAGAATAGCACCTCAGACTTTGTGCATGCCACTGAGCTACACACCCAGTCCTAGAAAAATCATTGAAATAAACTCCAAAACAAAATTCTGCCCATTAAGACCCAAGAAATGGGCTGGATAGATGGTCAGTGGCTAAGAGCCCGGGCTGCTCTTGCAGAGGACCTGGGTTTGGGTCCCAGCACTCACATGGCAGCTCACAATTATAACTCTGGTTCCAAGATTTCTAATGCCCTCTTCTCCCCTCTATGAACACTGCAACAACACGGTATACATACATACATACATACATACATACATACATACATACATGAGAAACACTCACATCCACATAAAATAAAAATAAACCTTTAAAAAAAAAGACCTAAGGTTTTTTGTTGTTTGGTCTTCTTGAGACAGGGTATCCCTGCAGCCCCTGCTGGCCTGGAACTGGCTCTGTAGACCAGGCTGGCCTCATCTCAATGAGATCTACCTGCCTCTGTCTCCCAAGTACCGGAACTAAAGGTGTACACCACCATGCCAGGCTTTTAAAATACTGTTTTTGTTTCTTAATATTTTATTATTTTTATTTTATACATATGAGTGTGTTGCCTGCATGTGTGTAAGTGTTGTTAGCCACCCTGTGAGTGCTGGGAATCTAATCTGGGTCCTCTGCAAGAACAGCCAGTACTCTTAACCACTGAGCCATCTCTCCAGCCCAAGATACTTTGTTGTTGTTTTCTCTTTGGTCTTTTTGAGATAGGGTCTCCTTGTAGCCACAGCTGACCTGGATTTGCTATGAAGACCAGGCTGGCCTCCAACTCAGAGATCAGCCTGCCTGCCTCTGGAGTGCTGGGACTAAAGGCGTGTACCACCATGCCAGGCAGATACTTTGTTTTTTTAAACATACTTGATGTAATTATCAACACAAACCAACAAGCCAAAGTCCAACCAAGTTGATTTTTTCATTCTAGTTATATTTTTGTTTTGTTTTATTGGCTTTTGTTTTGGGTTTTTTGGTTTGGGTTTTTTTTTTTTTTTTTTTTTTTGGTCTTTTTGAGACAGGGTCTCCCTGTAGCCCTAGCTGGTCTGGAACTCTCTATGTAGACCTTGCCCAGCCTTATTTTATTATTTTTTGAGACCAGAGCTTACTCTGTAGCCCATGCTAGCCTCAAATTCACTATGTAGACCAGGTTTGCCTTGAACTCATAGTGATCCTCCTGCCTTAGCCTCCTGAGTGCTAGGATTACAGGAATGAGCTACTAGGTTCTAAAACATTTAAGAAACAGGGTTTCAGCTGGGTGTGGTGGACCATGCCTTCAGTCCCAGCACTGAGGAGGCAGAGGTAGGCAGAGCTCTGTGAGTTCAAAGCCAGCCTGGTCTACATAGTGAGTTCCGGGCCAGCTCAGGCTACAGGGAGATCCCATCTCAAAAAGACCAAAACAACCACCACCAGGCTTTCACTATGTTGTCCAAGCTGGTCTGGAATTCCAGTACTCAAGTTATTATATAGTTATGCACCACTCAGCCCAGGTTCTCTTCGATATAATGTGGTTTCAAAACCTAAAGGTTGCGCTGGACAAATGGCTCATTAGTTAAGAGTGCTTACTGCTCTTCCAGAGGACCAGAGTTCAATTCCCAGCACCCATGTCCAGTGGCTCACAACCACATGTAGCTCCAGGAAATCTGACCAGGACTACTAGAACTCGCTGTGTAGACCAGTCTGGCTTGGAACTCACAGAAATCTCCCTGCCTCTGCCTCTCAAGTGATGAGATTAAAGGCATGAACACCTGGCTCTTCTGATTATTTTTGCCTACTCAATAGTACTATCACCTATTAGAAAAACAAAGAAGCTGGGCATGGTGGTGCATGCATTTAGTCCCAACACTCAGGTGGCAGATGGCAAAGCTCAATCATGTTTGGCTCTTACTAGCATCGTTGGTAAATGATTTGGTGAGAAACAACTTACAATTCCCACATTAATAGTCAATATTCAAGATTAGTAAAATGATGTATGAATGTGTGTGTGTGTGTGTGTGTGTGTGTGTGTGTGTGTGTGTATGTGTATGTGTGTGTGTTCTGGGCACTATTCTTGGCCCTGGGAGTAGATACAAACATGTGTGTTTGTGCAGCTTTTACTACATAGTGAGACTATAAATCTTTATTGTATACATTGCAAATATATCTTGGTTCAACTGCCTTTTAACTTACTGTTGAGCTTTATGTGGGGCTGTGTTTTCATGCACAGATCCACCTAGGTCAAGATTTAGACTCTTTCAAGGCTCACAGTTTTGCCGGGTGTGGTGGCACAGGCCTTTAGTCCCAGCACTGGGGAGGAAGAAGCAGGCAGACCTCTGTGAGTTTGAGGTCATCCTAGACTACATAGTGAGTTCTGGGTCAGGGGCTACAGGGAGACTCTATCTCAAAAAGACCCCCCAAAAGAAATTTAAAAAATAATTTGGGGGAGTTGGCAAGACATAAAAGCCTTGCAAGCCTGTCCATCTGCATTTGATCCCTAGAACCTACATAAAGATAGGAGAGAACTGACTCCACAAGTTGTCTTCTGATCTCAAAATACACATGCACTCGAGCTCACACACATATCATACACATACTTATACCCACAATAATGAACTAAAAAATCTAAAACATTAAAAAAAATTAGGTTCTCTTCTAAGTGGGTTTAGTTAGAAAGCTGGGCGTGGTGGCGCACGCCTTTAATCCCAGCACTTGGGAGACAGAAGCAGGCGGATCTCTATGAGTTCAAGGCCAGCCTGGTCTACACAATGAGTTCCAGGCCAGCAGGGGCTACAGGGAAACCCTGTCTCAAAAAAGACCAAAAAAAATAAACTTAAAATAATGGAAAGAAAGAAGATGTGGGCACACCAGCACACACTTGTAATCCCAGCACTTGGAGGTAGAAGCAGGATCAGGAGTTCAAGGCCATTCTCAGCACACAGTACATTCTAGGGGCCAACCAAAACTGTAGACCCTGTCTCAAAAAAAAATGTGTACTTTAATATTAAAAATCTGCCATTTCTGAAGAATCCTTTTGAAAATTTGGTAAGAGCCTCTCATTAAAAACTCCTACAGGACTAGGAGTGTGGCTCTCCAGGAGCTTGCTTAACAGTAGCAAGGTTCAGGTACCCTGCCCAGCACCACCAAAAACAAAACAAAACAAAACCCACACAGTTTAGAGGTTTCATAGACCTCCTTAAGCTTTCTTTAAGTGGGGGCTGGCCTGGAGCTCACTATGTAGACCAGGCTGGCGTTGAACTTACAGAGAGATCCACCTACCTCTGCCTCCCAAGTGCTGGGACTACAGGCTTGCGCCACCACACCTAGCTAGACCTCCTTAAACTTTCAAGAAAAAATCCTTGCTAAAGCCCTGAGAGTGTCCTCAATAATCCCATTTCCTCCATCATGGACAGGTCCCACTCCCACACATCTGAAACCAACAAGAGGGCAGCTCCAACTCTACTGACTCTTACTCTGCAAAACTGTCAGTTCTGTCATCTTTCAGAAAAGTTCAATGGAGTCCCTTCCATTCTTCCCTTTCTCTTTCCTTCTTTCTTTTTTCAAAGGCAGGGCAGGATCTCAATAAGTAACCCAGGCTGGCCTGGAACTCCCAATCCTCAAACTTGGTGCTGACTTACAGGTATTCACCACCTCACCCAGCCTCTCTTTTAACTCAGCCTGGACTGACAGACAAATCAATTCACAGGTGAAGGATGAGTGTTTATCAGAGAGCAAGGGTCCCAGTGAATACAAATCTTCAGCATTCCCTTCTGATCCAAGATGTCCAGGACACTGCTACCTGCTGTAGCTATGGACTGCATCAGAAAACAAGAAGAGAAATAAGGACACTCTCTCCATTCAACCTTTTTGTCTGGGGCACTTCCTGGATTTTTCATTGGTATTTAATACCAAGGCACAAGACTCATTTTTCATTAAAGTTGCAGGACTTTCACTTTGCCCAGTTTCAAATGGTGTAATTGATCTGCATTGTCTTCTTAAATAACCAACTGGTGAAGGACACTGCAGCTTTAAATATTTCAGTGCTAGCTAGCAAATAGACTCCATTGCAATATGGCTCTGAAGGTCGTGTCCTATTGTCTCTTTCCTGTGGAAGAAAAACCTAAATCCTTTTAGGTACCATGTGGAATGGTTCCCCTAGAATTACCATTTTTCCACCTCAATCCCTACAGTTCAGGGTGTTTACTGGAATCTCACACTCATGATTTTCCTGGCTGGGGCAATATGCTGATTGTTATTAATGATTCCAGCACCTTAGTGAGACATAAACACATGTGTTCACATTAGTTTAACTGAGTGTATACAACTATCTGAAACAGCACGGCTCAAAGGCTGCGAACCTCTCCAAGAGTGAAGGTAGAGTGGTTTGGGTGTGGATGGCTTCTTAGGGCGGTACCTAGAGCCTAGGATTGCATAACCTGAAATGTGTAGCTACTTAATGACAGGCATCTCGGCCTACTCCTCCCGCGACTATGCCGGCACCTTGCAGCTTTGTCAAAGAAGATCAAGAAGAGCACAGGCACAGTGGGAAATAAACTCAAGGAAAGAGGCCCTTTTCTAACCCCAAGAGGGTGGTGAATAAATACGTTCCCCAAAGAGCCACAATGTACGCCCCCCAACCCCAGGTGAGTGAACAGCCCCAGTGAACCGGAGGGTTTTGGGGGAGCTGAAGTTTGGGGTCCCTTTCAAATAACCACGGGTGGACCGATTAAAAGGCTGGGAAGAGGGGAGCGAAACGTGGCGGGAGGAAGACGCGTGAGAGTGCACGGGGCATTACCTGAAAAGGCAACAGATTGTTACCATTATCGGTCCGGAAAGCGTTATCCTCCATCCAGGACTTGGAGGTGAGCGGGGCCGCACGGGGAAACTTGGGTGGTGCGATCACATTGCTGGAGAAGGGCTTTTTGAGTGGCGAGATGGGGTTAAGTGGGGAGGGCACCCCCACGCCCACTCCCACGCCCACGCCGACCGCGCGCCGAGGGTCCCGGCCCGCCTGCAGGCCGCCCCACGGGTTAGACGGTGCGCTCCAGGCGGCGTTCACGCTTTGGTGCGTGTTCCAGCTGGACGAGGCCGAGGAGGCGGCGGCCGCGGCAGCAGCGACTGCAGCAGCCGAAGACGAGGACGGCTTGCTGGTCATAATGGGCTGGTGGCCGTAGGCGGCGGCGCTCCTCTGCGCGTAGGGGGCCTGGCTGGGGCTGGCGGGCGAGCGGCGCTGCTGCGGGGGCTGCGCCTGCGGGGGCTGCGCCGGCTGCGCCGGCTGCGGCGCGGGCGGCGGCTGCTGGTGGTGCTGGGTCTGCGCCAGGCCGAGCTGTGGCGAGAAGGTGCCTCCGAAGACCGGGTTGACGTGGTGCGGGAAGTTCTGGAAGAGCATGGTCCCGTTGACCGGAGTGATCCCCTGGAAGAAGCTGTCCTCCACCGCGTTCGTTGTGCCCGTGGACCAGGTGCTGCCGAAGGACGGCGACAGCGACGCTCCGGGCGCCGCCGGCTCCTGTGGCGGCGGCGGCTGCTGAGGGGGCTGATGGAAACCCAAACCCGGCAGGAGCGGCGACTCCATCTGCATCTTGTCGGAGCCGTTGGGGGCTGGCGGGGCCGAGGCGGGGCTGAGGGCCGGCACTGCGCTGCTGTCTTCGGGCTTGGGGGTCTCGGAGGAGAGGGGCGTGGACGGGGCTTCGGCTGCGCCGGGCTCCGGCTGGAGCTGTTGCTGCTGCTGCTGCCGCTGCTGCTGAGACTGGGGCTGGGTTTTGCTTTTGTCCATCAGTAAATCATCCTGCATGGTTTGCGCAGCTGAAATGGGAAGAGAGAGAGATGCGTTATTGTCCGTGTGATCATTAATGCCTCTCACTGACGCGGGTGGGTGCTTTACTCGCGAAAATCCAGTGCCACCTCCACTAGCCAATTGCAATGCAAATCCATAATCTCCCATTTGGAAGATCAGGTCGGGCTGGGGGCTGGGGGGAGGCTCGAGCAAGGTCTCTAAAAATACTGTGAGAGCGTCTTCACCCTTTCTGACGTCTTGGTTCCTTTTCTGTATTAGTGAGAGATGTGCTTATAAGACAGAAAGACAGCAATTTCGCCACGTCTCTCTCCCCTTCACCGGAACTCAGAGCGTTCACCCTGCAATGAGAAACTGATTCTGGTTCCTGTTTTTTCCCAAGCACCACCCTCCCCCAGCTATTTGCATACGTCAATAAATAGTGCTGCGTCCTTCAACAAGGTTAAAAAGACACCACACACGACCCTTTCTCTCCTCTTCTCCAGCTCCGGCACTTTAAGAAAAAGCCGACTTAGCCCTCTTGATTAGCAAACTGCCTTCTTGCCTTGGATAATTGTTTCATTTAGCTGCCGCGAACCACGAGGGAGGGAATCTCTGGCATTTGTTAGAAGGACTCAGCTGCACAATCATTCTCCGGCCTCTCAGTAGCGGCAAATACTCCATTTTGTTAGGAGACGTTTTAATATAAAAGAAAGCCCTGTTTTTAAAAAAGGTGAAAATCGCTGGGCGTGGTGGCGCATGCCCGTAATCCTGGCACTCAGGAGGTGCAGGCAGAGTAATCGAGAATCCAAGGTCAGCCTCGACTACTTAGCCAGTTCGAGGCCAGCCTGGCATACATAAGACCCTGTCTCAAAACAAAACAGTGAAAACCTATTGAGACCAGAAGTGCTTGCTTCTTATTACTAAGGACTGGTATTTCTGTGGATCCTCCAATTTTCTCGTCTCCAATTCTGCCGCTCAAGCGATCTCCTGACTCCTGGGTGTTTCAGGTCTCAACAAGAGCCTGAGAATTTCTCTGCAGAATGGAGAAATGCTTTTGGTTGGATTTGAGGTCAGAGGGAGGGAGTCTGTGAAATGGAGTGGGGGCGGGACTTTAAAAAATGCATCTGAGATTTAAGACAGTCAAGATAATTCTGGGGTTGCCAGATTTTCATTTTCGAATCCTCCTGCTGCCTTGGTCACAAGACTTGGGCAAATTTAGAATCTACTCTTTTATCACTAGTATTAGCAGTGAACGACTATGGTTTGAAGACCCTGAATTAGCATATGCTAGCAACTGTTAAAAATAGAGGAGTACAAAGTCCCCAATTCTCATACATTGTAATTATAGTACATCGCCATGCCTGCTTCATTTAGCCTTATAAGGAGTGTATGGTATTTTCCACTTCACAGAGAAGGGCTATATTCACCTGTCATACAGCCCACTTGCTTATTCAAGGATGAAAATAGTAATCACTCAAAACCAAGAGATTACCATACATGTAGCTATCATTGAGTTAGCTTGTCTCTTAGAATGTTAATTGCTTTAAATATTTCAATATTACAGGGCTGAGACCTTGAAAACAAATATTTTGAAATGTTAAAGGAGCATATGACTAAATATATAATTATTTTTAGATGATGATTCAGTACAATTGCAACAAAGTGGGTAATATATTTAATACAGTTAACTCATACACTGGGGAAGCATCTTTCTCAGGACATTTGTGAAAGGGCATTCAGATGCACATGGAGGCTCTGCCTCTGGACTTTCTTGAGGTAATAACTTGTAAAATGGAGGTATCATGGCTCTTAACTATTACACAAAAGATACCAGACCAAGAAATTGGAATAACAGTTGTTTTATTAAAGTATCATTAAATGCTTACCAGATACCGCCTTGCATTTCAAAGTTTCATACACAAACCAAAGAGTGGGCTCAAGGCAATGTTTCCCTTCACGGCCACCTAACTTTCCTTTCTATTCCTCATATCATTGCCTTTCCCCCTCCCCTGGAAAAAACCCAGCCCAATACAACATGCACTGAGGACTGCCAGCTACTATCAATAAAGCCTACTTGAGACGCTTTTATGTTCCTCAGTTCCCTCTATCTCAAACAATGACTGTGAATAGTATAAATATAGCCAAAGAGTCGAGTGAACCTTGTATTCAGACAGCACAAAGTCCCATCACTGCCAAAGAAGACGGTCAGAGAGATATTTCCATACTTCGGTTAACAATGCTGCAGTAAACCATTATACTTCTGGAATTTGAGTGTTTCCAGTGAGCTAGAATTTTCTTTACAGTAGCCATATCATCATGGCTGAAATATGCATTTGATTATAATCCTAGTCTCACCCAGCTTTTCTTATTGCTTGGATTCAATGTTTTATGTTAATGTCTTTAGTTTAAACTACATGTTCTTGATGGAAAAAATGAATGCTATACTCAAGAAAAAAAAAAAAAAACGCCAAAAAAGTCACCTGGACTCAATATTTTATAATGGTTGTAATTAATAATATATCATTAAATTCTTAAAATGTTATAACAAGAGCATTCATTTCTCCTCTCAATACTCTTCAAAAATACAAATTTTACTCTGCATAAATTTACTGTCAAGGTCAAGACTCACCTTTTAATAAATAAGATCTATTAAAAGGTAAGTCAGTAATTAAGAAAAAATTTACAAAGTTAATATGCAGCATCCCTTACTAACTGCCTGTATAATTTGATTTGGAGGTTTTTGTTTTGTTTTGTTGTTTTTGCTTAATACAGCAGTCTGAGAAATAGCTACCTCCTCCCCCTCCCCCCCCACACAATAGATCGTCTTTTACATGCAACAACCCAAATTCAAATAATAAATTCTTAGCAGCAATTACCTTTGAATGTCCAGTTTTTAAAAATCGATAAAACTTAAAAGTGAACAATATTTATTTTCTTCTTTCGGGTTGATTATGTGACCGCTCTGGCAAAAGCACTTTGACAACTGTGAGATGAGAGGGCATGCGCACACAGAGAACTGTGGGGGCTGAAGTCCTTTACAAGGTACTCAGCCCGACTTCAGCACGTTCAGCCAGGAAAGGAGGAAGCCTTGCAAACACCGATTCCAAGGGGGGAGAGGAGGTGCAGGATTACATTATATCCTCCTAACCAATCTAAATCAGGAGTTGTTGAGATAAAAGAAAGAAAAATAAACTGAGTTGTCAACTTGATTTAGGAAGCGAGGCTAAAAGAGAAACTAGATCGTAGGACTCAGAATAAATAGATCCAGCAGAGCTACCTTAAATGGTATTATGATGGTAATGGCTGGGTAGCCAGCAGTAGGAACCCTACCAGAGAGAACGAGATTAGAGTAAAGAGGAAAAAGAATGGAGGCGGACCTACTAGAGAAGGGCAAACACTTAAAATCTGACCCCACAGGAATCAATCCTCCCTCCCCCTTTGCTTTGTTCTGTTTTGTGAGACATGAGACAAGATCTCCCTATGTAGCTCAAGACCTGATCATCCTGGTTTACCCTCCAAGTGGTGGGATTATAAGCATGGACAACCACACCTGCCTAAAGAAAACACTATTAATACAGGATTTTAAAAGTACCTTAATACTAAGTGTAATACTAACCTTGAAGGCAAAAATAAGTTTTAATCAGAAATATCTAATACCTTATCTATCAGGATTGACTGGCTGGAGTGATTGGTTGGTTGGTTCGAAATAGGATCTCCCTATGCAGCCCTGGCTGGCTTAGAACTGGCTATGTAGAACAAACAGGCTTTGAAATTCTGGCAGTCCTCCTGTGTCTGCCTGCCCAGTGCTTGAAATCACAGCACACCACACCCAGGAATTTTTTTTTTTTTTTTTTTTTGAGACAGGGTCTCCTATAGCCCCAGCTGACTTGGAACTCACTATGTAGACCAATGGCCTGGAACTCAGAGATCCTCCAGCCTCTGCCTCCCAAGTGCCAGAATTAAAGGTGTGCCACCACACCTGGCTCAACTCAGGATTTTTTAACATTTTTTTTTTTAATTTTATGTGTATGTATGTATTGCCTGATTGTAGGTAAGTGCATCCGTATCATGCAATGCCCTCGGAGGTAAGAAGAGGCTGTTGGATCCCCTGAGACTAGAGTTACGGACAGTTGTTAGTTGCCATGTGGGTGGCTGGGATTCGAACCTGGATCTTCTACGGGAACAACCAGTGTTCTTAACTGCTGAGCCATCTCTCCAGCCCCTACTCAGGATTTGTGTGAATTTTCACTGAATGAGAAAACCCAGGCATGGTGGTACTTATCCATAATCATACCATTTAGGAGACTGAGACAGAATGGTCCTGAGTTGAAGGACAGCCTGGGCTACAAACAAAAGAGCTGGAGGAATAGTTCAGATGATAAAATGTTTGCCCTGCAAGCCTGAGGACCTCAGTTAGATCCCCAAACCCATGTTAAAACAAAAAACAAAAAAACTGGGGAGGTGGAGACAGGGTTCTCTCACTAGCCAGCCTAGCCTAACAGGCAAGTTCCAAGCCAAGCAAGGAGACACTGTCCTCGGGGGTGGGAGGGGACCAGGGTGGACTGCTCCTGAGTAAGTGCTCCTGAGGTTGACCTCTGACATCCACTTGTACTCACACACAAGCACACAGATACACACACACACAAATTCTACCTAACTTCTGAATCAGCTCATCTTACTTTTACATGGTAGAATAAAAGTCTACCTTGCATTCTATAATGATCAAATAAAATTTAACTCTTTCATACTAAAATATTTGGTGAAATATTAGTAAATAACATATCCTTAGAGTTTAACCAGTGACTTCTTTGTTCCAGACAAAAAGGATATACAGTTTTTAGTCTGGGAGGGGTTAGTGAGGAGAAGAGTTTGGTTTTTTGTTTTGTTTTTTCCTTTTTTTGTTTTGTTTGGTTTTGGTTTTTTGAGACAAGGTCTCACTATATAGTACTGGCTCTTGCTGCCTGGAACTCACTATGTGATCCAGGCTGGTTTGGAACTCACAGAGGTTCAGGGGCATCTACCTCCCAAGTGCTGGGATTAAAGGCATACACCACCTCTTCCAGTCTGGGTTTGGTTGTTTTTGAAACAGGGTGTCATAGGCTGGCCTTGAATTTGCTATCTAGCTGAGGATGATCTTGAACTCCTGATCTCCTGATCCTCTTGCCTCTACCCCACAAGTGGTAGGATTACAGGTGCTACCACGCACAGCCTTTACTTTCCCCCTTTTTTTTTTAACCATTAACATGATTTTTTCTATTTTAACCTAATGATTTCAAGGCTGGAATCTTAGATTAACATCAACTGTCATTATTATGTACAGCTTGAGAGAAATAGCTCAAGTACTAACTAAGTTTGCTCATGTAGGCAGAAGATAATATTTCTTGTGGGATCTGGTTCCATGCCATTCACCCACAGAGTTCAAAGTAAATGTCAGTTGATGACTATGCTGATTGAACTTAGAATTGAAAATATTAAGCATCATTTACAACTGTCTTAATTTTCTTTTTCCCTTCACCAGTTAGAAAAGTATTGTCAGAGACCACTAATTTGTAGCTTTTAGTAGTCCTTGTTTCTAATTTTTCTTCCTTCCTTCCTTCCTTCTTTTCTTCCTTCCTTTAATTGCTACCTTCCTTCCCTCTTTTTTGTTTTTTTGAGACATGATCTGGACTGTCCTCCAACTTGCCCTGTAACCGAAAATGACCTTGAATTTTTGATCCTTCTCCCTCTCCCTCCCAAGTGCTGGGATTACAAATGTGAACCACCACACCTAGTTTATGGAGTACTGGAATAAACCCAGGGCTTTATGCATGCTAGACAAGCACTCTATGAACTAAACCACATCCCCCAGCTCTGTGTCCAGTCATTTCTAAAGAAAAAAAACTGGAGAGATAGCGCAGCAGTTAAGAACACTGTTCTTGCAGAAGACCTGGGTTGGAATCCCAGCACCCACATGGCAGCTAACAACTGTCCGTAACTCCAGTTCCAGGGGATCCAACAGTCTCTTCCGTCCTCCACTGGCATTGCACAATAGGGGTGCACTTACCTCCATGCAGGCAATATACACATACATGTAAAATAAAAATAATAAATAAAATATAAAAAAAGAAAAAAACTGTAATAATTTAAGCAGAAACCAGGTGTAGTGGTGTACATCTATAATCCCAACACTTGGGAAGCTGAAGACAGGATTGACACTAGTTCCAGCCCGTTTTTGGTTTTTTTATTATTTAGGTATGTGCTTGAAGTGATTTACTTGAACATTTATTAATCCAACTAAACCCAAGTACAGATCTACTACTAAATCACAGAAGGGAGAAAGATAAACTTTGTTCCAGACCCTAGATGAGTGATGATTAGCATTATGCATACTTAATGGAAACACTGTATTTGAATGTAAACTAACATATCTGCTCTTCTTTCCTAAAATGAGCATTCAAACCTAAAAAGAAAATAGCTTAAACAAAAATACCAAAGTATACATACAAAGCAAACCAATTAGAGGAGGGCCCTCCACAGGACAAAGACTTCCTCTATTGAAATACTGTTTTGGAGTGTGTGCTTGTGTGTGCTGTGTATGTTTCATATGCATATCTGCATGTGTGCACATGTATACATGTAAATAGAGGCAGATGTTGGCCCTGGGTGCTTCCTTTGTTATCCTCTGCCTACAATATCGAGGCAGGGTCTTTTACTTAAGCCCAGAGTTGGCCGATTCTGTTGGTTCAATGAGCCAGTCTGGTCCAGGATCCTGACTGCCTCCTCAGCACTGGCGCAGGCATTTTTAGGAAGGCTACCATGCACTCCCAGCATTTATGTGAGTTCTGGGGATCCAAACTCAGATTCTATACCTGCACAGCAACTACTTTACCCAGGAGCCATTTGCCTAGAACTTTGTTTTGTATCTAAAAAAAATAGTTAAATATGGTTTCTTCTTTTTTTTTTTTTTGAAACAAGATCTCTGTAGCCTAAGTGACCTTGAATTTAAAACAATCTTCCTGCCTCAGCTTTCCAGTATGAACCACCACACCTAGCTCAAATACATCTTTCTGGGCTTCTTTTTCTCTCTCTACTAATACTTTAGAACACTGCTTATAAATATGGATAGTTTGTAATATATAATATATAAAATATATATTAGATGAGTTTCACTGTGTTGTTCAGCCTAGATTCAAACTTATGGGCTCAAGGAATCTTCCTACCTCAGCCTCCCAAGCATCTAAGACTGTGTTAGTGTTATAGTGGTGAGCACAGGTGCCTTCTAAGCAGGGAGGACTATAGGTATGCACCACTATTCCCTGTGCCACTTATGCTTACTGGCTAAATAGATAAATGAATGAATGAGTGAATATGTGGATAAAGGATGTCTTTTTTTTTTTTTTTTTTTTTTTTTTTTTTTTTTAGGTCTCCCTGTAGCCCCAGCTGGCCTGGAACTTGCTATGTAGACTAGGCTGGCCTTAAACTCACAGAGATCCGCCTGCCTCTGCCTCCCAGATGCTGGGTTTAAAGGTGTGCACCACCATGCTTGGCTAGGATATCTTTTTATTATCTAAAACAATGAAGATTTGGGTAAAAATTTTACTTCATTTCTGACACTTGAGAAATGGAGGCAAGAGGACCAGGAGTTCAAGGATATAAAACCTTATGGCCACACCACTGAAATGTCTCTCCCTCCCCAACAACCATTAACTGCTTATAAATCTTCATCAAGGAGTGGGCCCTCCTGGCTCCTTCTCACATACAACAGATAACTGCTATTTAGGAAGAGGAAAGTGATCACTGGGAGGAAGGGACAGAGAGTAATGGTGGGTGAATATGATAAGGTACATTATATACATGTATGAAAATGTCATCATGGAGGGCTGGAGAGATGTCTCAGCGGTTAAGAGCACTGACTGCTCTTGCAGAAGACCTGGGTTTGATTCCCATCACCCACATGGTGGCTAACAACCCTCTGTAACTCCAGTTCCAGGAGATCCAATACCCTCTTCTGGCCACTGAGAGCTTTGTACCACATGAGTGTACTTACATACATGCAGGCAAAACTCATACACATAAAATAATAATTTTTTAAATAAAAAAACTATCATCATGAAACCTATTATGTATAATGAATATACGCTAATTAAAAGTTTGTTTTTTTTTTTAAAGCCAGATCTAGTGGTATCGGCTGGTAATTCCACTGCTTGGGAAGCAGAGACAGGAAAATTGCTACAAGTTTGAGCCTGGTCTACAAAATGTGTTCTAGGCCAGCCAGAGCTACAAGTGAGACTATTTCAAAAAGACAGTAAGATCAGGACTAGTGGGCCATGCCTGTACTCCCAATACTTGGCAGATGAAAGCAGGTACATATGGAGTTCCTGTCTCAAAATAACAACTAAAAAAGAAAACTAAATGAAAAATGTTATCAAAGTAGAAGGGGACCACCAGGAGAGAAGAAGAGGTGGGGGGGCAAGAAAGGGCAATAAATTGGGGGTATATATAATCAAAGTACATAATATATATGTATAAAATGTTATAATAAAACCCATTATTTTGTACAATGAATATATACTCATTTTTAAAGTATTTACAAAAGAAGTCTAAAAACATAACTCAAATGTACAGTGCTTGCCTAATATGTGCAAGGCCCTTGGATGGATCCCTAATACTGAAAGAAAGAATGAAAAGAGAGCTGGGCCTGGTGGCTCACACCTTTAATCACAATATTCTGGAGGCAGAGACAGGCAGATCTCTGAGTTCTAGGCCAGCAGGCTCTACATAGCAAGCTCCAAATTGGCCAGGGCTACATAATGAGATTCTGTCTTAAAGAAAAAAAAAGCCAAGAGTGGTGGTGCAGGTTTTTCACTTTTAATCCCAGCACTCAGTTCATTTTATGAGAAATATTTAATTACAAAATACAGAAATAAAAAGTTAGATAAGCTAGAGTGCTGGGTGCAGTGGCTCATGCCTTTAATCCTAGCACTCAGGATAAGTCACTAAAACTTGCTCATTCTGTCTCTCAACTTTGTTTGCACGCTTCCTCTTCATTTTCAGCCAGTACAATCCTGCCACTGAACTGTAATATGATGTCTCTCATACGGTACCTTTCCAAATGTGGCTTCCATACTAAATCCTGAGTAATCTTTTGAATATAGTTTTACCATCGTATGCCCTTCCTAAAATATTTTACCATGCTATGGCCTTCATAAAACTCTTCTTGCTGAAAAGACACAAAATTCTTCCACTTTTCTTCAGAGCCATGCCAAACTCTGAAAGCTCCCTTGAAGGATCATGTGATTCTGTCATGATGTCTCTGCCTTTGCCTCTGTAGACATGCGAATTTCAAGTACGATATTCTTCATCCTTATTTGTTTTCATGTCTACTCATAACCGTGAACCTCTCCTGAGCTTACAGGTGGTGTTACATTAGTTTAACACAATGATTTCCAGATCTATCCATTTTCTTACAAATGATAGAATTTAGTTCTTTATAGCCATATATGTAATACATTTTCTTTATCCATTGATCTGCTGAAGAAAATCTAAAACCCAGCCCTTGTCCAGACAGGATCTGGACACTAAATTGCCCAGGCTGGATTTGAACTCATTCTTTAATCAAGGCTGGCCTTGAGCTTATGATCTTCCTGTCTCAGCCTCTCAAGTACATGGGATAGCAGGCCTGTAGCACCAGGCCAGGCTTTGCAGTTAATATTTATGGAGTATACACTTAGATGTAATGGTAAGTGCTTTCCACGTATTTACTTAATTTTTGTTTGGGAACAAATCTTCTTTTTAAATTTTATTTTTAAGAAAAGGTCTCCTATGTGGTCCAGGCTGGCCCAGAATGCCCTTTGTATCCCAGGCTAGTTTTGAACTCTCCATCCTCCCACCTAATCTTCTGAGTGTTGGGATTACAGGAATATAGCGTACATCTGTCTTAATTCATTTCATTAACCCATGCAATAAACCTTTCAGGTAAATACTGTTGTCCTTAATAGAAGATGACAAAAAGGAAACTTGGGTGATTTACTTATACACAGTCAAAAAATTATTGGTAAAACAAGGACCTAATTTTAGGTTTGGCCCCAACTCTGGTTTTTGGTTAGCTCCTCATATAAACAGATCCCTTTCTATTTGATCCATACAGTTTAAGCTTCAAAAGTGTGGAAAGAAGGCAAACTGAGGTTCAGCAACTTCTCTACCATTGGAACAAAGTTTTATCAAATGACCTTTGCCTGAAAACCAGAGATAAGCTTTAACCAAAGAATTCCAAATTCCACCCTGGGGCAAGACAGTCTCACTCCAGGGTGTCCTAAAATAAGCATGACTACCTGCCAAAAGATGACTCATCAAATCCCAGGGTGGTGGCACACCCATACAATCCCAGCACCAAGGAGGTGAAGGCAGGAGGAACAGGTCATAACTTCAATTCTATAGTGAGTTTGAGTCTAACCAGGGCTACAGGATACCCTACCATAAAAAAAAATAAAAAAAAAGATTCAGCAAAAGAACCAATTTTAAGCCAGGTGTAATGGCACATACCTTTAATCCCAGCACTCAGGAGGGCAGAAGCAGGCAGATCTCTGTGAGATCAAGGCCAGCCTGGTACTCTAGGCCAGCTGGGGCTATGAGAGACCCTGTCTCAAAAACAAAACAAGGCCAGGCACGGTGGCACATGCCTTTAATCCCAGCACTTGGGAGGCAGAGGCAGGCAGATCTCTGTGAGTTCAAGGCCTGCCTGGTCTACATAGTGAGTTTCAGGACAGCTGGGGCTACAGGGAGACTCTGTCTCAAAAAGACCAAAAAAAAACAAAACAAAAGAAAAAAAACCAAAAACTGATTTTAAGTCTTACTAGGTCCAGAGAACAAGGCTAGTCCAGGCTTGAGGTAATGAAAGAGCCATTTCTTTGCTATGATCCCTGCTTTAGCACTCGGCAATTAACAGGTTCCTACAAGGTCTGCTGAGTCACAAGGAACATCACAACCAAAAGGTCAAGGTCAGTGTGTCTGTCCAGGTAGACCTTGGATCCTCTCAGTTGAAACCAAGTAGTGTCTGTGTAATATCAGTGCCTTACCTCACAGAGAGAACTAGGTTTCCCCAAACTCCTTCATTTTATTATCTGACTTGATGTTAGTAGCCTGTGCAGTAAATAGTACAACAGACCTGCTCTTTACTTTCACAGACTGTGTAATTCACAGGCACCAGAAAGAGAGAAGCAGAAACTGATACTTAGCCCATGCTCTTCTCACCAAGCTCACAAACCTCACCCTAGAGCTGCGTTGGCCTGAGGGGCAATTTTTTCCAAATTCCCACAATAGGAATATTTGAATGCATGGCAGCACTGAAGATGACTTCTGGGACCCCAACAATTCTCAATGTGGGAAGCTCAGGCTTAGGCTCAGAAATTTGGCAAAACACAATTACTACATAGTTGATCTGGGACTAGGGTCAGCTCAGTGGTAGCATTTCCCTAGCATGAAGAGAGGTCCCAGATTTAGTCTCCAGCATGGAGGAAGGGGTAGATCAAGAAGAGGATAATTCAATTCTCTCAACTCATTACTTCTTGAGTTTACTTTTGGTTTTGTTGTTGTCTGAGACAGGTCTCACTATGTAGCCCTGACTGGCCTGGAACTCACTATGTAGACCAGGCTGGCCTCAAACTCACAGAAATGCCCCTGCCTTTTACCTCCTGAGTGCTAGAATTAAAGGCATGTGCCACCACACCAGGCAATTAGTATACTTTAAAAAATTACTTATACTACATCTCACCTGGTGGTTCAATTTAAAGTAGACTATCTTTGTCTTCAAATAAACCATAATCTAGAGGGGGTTTTCCCTTTTTGGTTTGTTTGAGACAGGATCTCCCTGTATAAGCCAAGCTAGTAAACGCACAAGCCTCCTGCCTCAGCCTCCCTAGCTCTAGGATTACAGGCATGTGCTACCACACTTGACTCTATAAAGAAGCTGAGAAATAAATATATGTGGCAACTATCGCAAGAGAGGATACCTGAGCTGATACCACACCACTTCTAGAAAAAAATAAATCAGTCCACCTGTCAAAATGCTAATGGAAAATGACATCATCACAATTAGAAAAGGATCTACATTATATTGTAACAAGTGATGTGTGGATAGGGCATGGAATTATAAAATTCCATAATAACTGTTACTGGCATGCTTGTACATGCCTATAATACACAGGAGGTTGACACAGAGGAAGCAGGAATTCAAGGCCAGCCTTGGCTTGAATTTGAGGTAAACCTGGACTATATGAGATCCTTTCTCAAAAAAAAAAGAGTAAAAATTAAAAATGAGGGTTGGAGAGATGGCTCAGGGGTTACACTGGCTGCTCTCACAAAGACCCATATTCAGTTCCCAGCACCCACAATAGGTAACTAACAACCATCTGTAACTCCAGTTCCAAGGCACCTAACACCCTTTTCTGACCTCTGAGGGTATTGCATGCATGTGGTTCACTTACATACATGCAGGCAAAGCACTCATACACATAAAATTTAAAACAAAAAACAAAGTTCTAAAAAACAAAATGTATCTATATCTGATTGCCTAAACATAGGCAGCTGCCTATGCCTTAGGAGCTGCTTGGTCCTAAGTAATAAGAAAAAATATGCAGGGCTGTAGGCAGTGCTCTGGCTACTGCCCAGCCCACTGCAGTCTTGCCATGTACTCAATAAACTAATCTTCTGAAAAGACAATACAGCAGTGGTGTGTCCTGTATTCCCGAGTACTAGAAAACTAATGCAGGTAGAGCCCAAGAATTTGAGACTAGCCTGGACAACGTAGCAAGACCCCAAAAAGAAGAAAAAAAAAATTACTGAACTCACAGTACCTGCCGTTTTAGGTACATAGCATTTTTATGATCAAAAATTCACACAGGTGAGAAGATCTTCATTATCTCCATTTCACAGATAAAAACAGAGGCTAAAGTAACCTGCTCTGGGGTTTTTGTGTTTTGTTGTTGTTGTTGTTTTGCTGGCGCCCTAGTGTGTTAGTGTGTGTGTGTGTGTGTCTCTCTCTCTCTCTCTCTCTCTCTCTCTCCTGGGCCTGCCAAGGGCTGTTCTACCCCTCCCTTCTAGCCGGGAGCAGTGGAGGCACTCTGGGCAAGCTGTTTTTGTTGTTTTTTAATGTGCATATTCATGTTTAGATGCACATGTGTGTATGAGTACATATGTGCGTGTACAGGCATATGCATGTGTATGTGGAAACCAGACATCATCCCTGGGTATTATTTCTCAGGAGCCATCCACCTTTTTTATGAGACAGGATCCTCACTGGGACCTGGCACATGACAATTAAGATTTCCAAAACATTTCTCCTGTTCTGTGAGATGGCCTTTCTTCTTTTGTTTTTTTCCCCCTTTTCTTTTCTTTTTACTTCTTGTTGCTATTGTAGTTTGTGATACTGGGGACTTACATATGTTGCATAAGCACTAGCATACCCTACTGAACTATATCCCAACCATCTTTCTAATTTTTTGTAGTTTGAGTCTTATATAGCCTAGGCTGACCTCAAACTCAGCTATGTAGCTGAGAATAAATAACCTTGAATTCCTGATCCTCCAGCCTCTAATTCCCAGGTATTTGGATTAAAGGTGTGCCCTGTGCCCTGCCATGGTTGTTTTCTTTTTCAAAAAATTTACTTATGATTGGAGAAAGAGGGGGGGGGAGAGAGGGATACAGAGAACCTGAATGCATGACCATGCTACAGTGTATGGAAGTCAGAAGTCAACTTTTGAGGGTCCATTATCTTCTCCTACTTAGTTTCTAAGACAGGCTTTCTTCTTGTTTCCTCTGCACTATGTAGTCAAAGCCAGCTGGCCTGGGAGCTTAAAGACTATTTGCCTGTCTCAGCCTCCCACCTCACCGTCACAAGAGTGCTGGGATTACCATTGGGCATCATTGCATCCAGCTTTTTTATATGTGGTATCAAAGTAAGTACTTCCTTTTTTAATTTTATGTGTATGAGTATTATGCCTGCTTGTATTGTTAAGTGCACCAGTGTTGTGCAATGCCCACAAAGGCCAGAAGAGGACATCAGATTCCCTAGAACTGGAGTTTTGAATGGCTGTTAGCTATCATCTGGGTGCCTGGATTCGAAACTGGGTCTTTTTCAAGAGCACCCAGTTGTCTTAACTGCTGAGCCGTCTCACCAGCCCAAAGATTTTTTTGTTTAAATGTATGAGTATTTTGCCTGCATACATGTAAGAATACCACATGTGTGCCTAGTGCCTGTGGAGGCCAGAAGAGGACATCGGATCCCCTTGAACTGGAGTCAAAGATGGGTATTAGCCACCACATGGGTGCTGGTAATCGAATCCAGGTCTTCTGATAGAGCAGTAAGTGCTCTTAACCACTGAGCCATCTCTCTAGCCTGTTTTTCCTGAAGTTATCTTCCTCTTATAGTGTGTGTATGATGTGTCCCTAAAAAGGCTCATGAATTGAGGGGCTGGTCCCCAGCTGGTAGATGTAATCACTGAGGTGATTGGATCATGAGGGTATTAACTTCACTAATGGGTTACTCACTGATGGGTTCACACTGAATGGGCTATTAAGGAGATGGGGCCTGGCTGGAGGAAGTAGGTCACTGCAGGCCTGGGGCGGGCAGTGCTGAGGGGGGTGTCTCTGCTGGGTACCTCTTTCCTGACTTTCATTAGGTGAGTACCTCTGCTGCTCTACATTGCCACTTCACCAGGATGCTGTGCCTCATCACAGGCCCAGAAAAAAATGAAGCTAGCAAACTGAAACTTCACAAAACATGAGCCAAAATATAAATTTTTACTTCTTTTAAGTTTTAGTTTTATTTATTTATTTATTTATTTGTATATGTGTATGCCACATATGTGCAGGCACCCTTAGAGGCCAGAAACTTACTATGTAGCTGAGAGTGACCTTCTAATACTTGATCCTCTAGCCTCTAACCTCCCAGCTGATGAGATTCTGGCTAGGGGTCACCACATCTAGACTCTCTAGGGAGTGCATCATAGTAACAACAACAACAACAAAAACAAAACCTGAGGAAAACACCTCCTTTCCAGCACAAAATCTATTCATCTTGATTCAATTTAATTTACTCTTCCTTCTGATACTTTCACTGTTGTCATATGCAAGAAAAGAGTCCAATCCCAGGTCCTGTACATTTATCCTTATGTTTTGTTTCCTGAGAGAGGGTCTTGCTATGTAGTCCTGACTAGCCTGGAACTCACTATATAGATAAGGCTGGCCTTAAACTCCCAGAGATGGGCCTTTCTCTGCCTCCTGAGTGCTTGGACTAAAAGTATGTGGTACTATACCTGGCTATATTTTCTTCTAAGAGCATTATAGTTTTAGTTCTTACATTTCTATCTTTGATCCAATTTTTGTTCATGCTGTAGGTAATTCAACTACATGTGGGTATCTAGCTGTGTTGGAAACATTATGCATTCCCCCATTAGATTATCTTCAGATCCTTGCCCAAAATAAAATGACGATCATAAATGCCAGGATTTATTTCTGGACTCTCTCCTGTCCACTGATCTACTAATATCTACTTTTATGCCACTACTATTCGATCTTGACCATTGTAGCTTTTTAGTACAATCTAAAACTAGGAAAGGAGCACCTGAGAGTTGACTCAGCAGGTAAAGGCCCCTGTCAAGTATGACAACCTGAGTTCAATCTCTGGGACCCATGTGGTTGAAGGAGAGAACCAACTCCTTCAGATTGTCCTCTGACTTTCACTGGTGTGTGGTGCTAAAGCAACCCACCCCCATACACAAAATAAATAAAATGTACAATTGGGGGGGTCCTTTTTGAGACAGGGTCTCACTGTAGCCCTAGGTGGCCTGGAACTCACTATGTAGATCAAGCTGGCCTAGAGCTCACTGAGCTCCGCCTGCCTCTGCCTCCCAAGTGCTGAGATTAAAGGCATGTGCCACCACAACCAGATAAGATGTACATTTTTAAAATCTAAAATAAAATAAAATTAGGAAATATGGGCTGAGGATGTAGCTCAGTTGGTAGAGTAAGCATGCACAAAGCTCAAGGTTCAATCCCCAGAATCAAATGAATTAGGTGTGTGGGCACACATCTGTAATCTCAGCACTTGGGAAGCCAAGAGGCAGGGGAATCACAAGTTTAAGGTCACTTTTTTTTTTTTTTTTTTTTTTTTTTTTGGTCTTTTTGAGACAGGGTCTCCCTGTTGCCCCAGCTGGCCTGGAAACCACTATGTAGACCAAGCTGGCCTTGAACTCACAGAGATCAGCCTGCCTCTGTCTCCCAAGTACTGGGATTAAAGGCATGCACCACCACACCTGGCTTTAAGGTCACTCTTAACTACATATATAAAGATAAATAAATAGATAAAAGTTCAAGGTCAGCCCGGGCTACTTGAAATTCTGTCTTAAACAAGTGGGAGCCTGAAGATACAGCTCAGTGATAGAATGTCTGCCTGACATGCCTGAGGCCCTGGCATCAAAAGAAAGAATTTAAAAAAAAAATCAAAAAGTATGAACTCTCAAACTTGGTCCTTCAAAACTTTTTTGGCATTTAAAAAATTTATTTATTTATTTATTTATTTATTTATTTATTTATTTACTTATTTATTTGGGAGGTTGTACAAGCTGTTTTTATTTATTCATTTATTTATATTTATTTATTTATTTATTTACTTATTTATTTGGGAGGTGGTACAAGCTAATTTATTTATTTATTTATTTATTTATTTATTTATGAGGTGGTACAAGCATGCCACAGCACCCTTGTGGAGAGCAGACAACTCCCAGAAGTTGGTTCTATCTTTCCACCATGTGAGTTCTGAAGATCAAACTCAGGTCATCAGGCTTGGCAGCAAGCATCTTTACCTACTGAGAAATCTTGCCAGTCCACATAAAATGATTAATACTTGCTTTTGAAACATTCTCAAATGATTGCTTCATTTTTCAGCAAATCATCCTCTATTTGTTTGAGTTCTGGGTCACTCACATGGCTCCAGTTTGTGTTCTTCTAAACTCATAGTTGGTTTTCACTTTTTCTTCACGACAGTTCAGTGTATGTCTATTTGTAGCACTTCCTATTTCACGTTCATTGTCATCTTCATCCCTTCCAATAGATCTATCCGCCATTGTGACTGGGGTCCACTCTTAACATCTGTGCAAGCCTAAGATAACAGAAGTTTGTGGAAATAACAAACTTCAAAGTCAAGTTCCAAGAACTACAAACAGCTATTAGTCAATTTAGAGTCCAGAGCTTCTCCAGGAAGGAAAAAACTAAAATACAAGCAAATGTAAACACTGAAATAAAGCCTAGGGGCTAGAGAGATGGCTCAGTGGTTAAGAGTACTTGCTGTTCTTGAAGAGGGCCCAGGTTCAGTTCCCAGCACCCACATGGCAACTTTAACCTGCTGTAACTCTAATTCCAAGGAATCCAGCACCCTCTTCTGGCCTCCTCAGAAACCAGGCATGCACGCAATACACATACATAAATGTAGGCAAAACATTCATGTGTATAAAATAAAAATAAACCTTGTAGCCTCAGCTGGCCTGGAACTCACAGAGATCCACCTGCCTCTGCTTCTGCCTCTGGTGGGATTATGAGCCTGTCCAACCATGCCTGGCTTAAAGCCATTTTTTAAAAAGCCTAAGTGCTTGAGAAAGTAGATGAGTTGGGCTCAGTACCCAGGATCAGAAACAAACACAAACAAAACCCCCTAGATCCTAAGGGTTCTAAGAATTTCAGATTAAAAAAAAAAAAAAACTTATCCATAGATATACAGGCTAATGAAAAATAAACATTTTTTCATTTATTTACAATGCAGGCATCATTAGAGAAATATCTATTCATATCTTTTGTCGATTTTCAGGTTGGGCTATTTGCCTTTATTATTGATTTGTTTTTTGTTTGGTCTTTTTGAGATAGGGTCCCTCTGTAGCCCTAGCTGGCCTATGTAGACCAGGCTGGCCTCAAAGTCACAGAGATCCACCTGCCTCTGACTCCCAAGTGCTGGGATTAAAGGCATGAGCCACCAAACCCAGTCTGATTTGGTTTTTTGAGACAGGGCCTTGCCATGTAGCCCACGCAGGTCTGGAAATCGAAGTCCTGCTTCAAGCCTCCTTAGTCAAAGGGGGCTAGATGGGTCACTACTGTGCCTAGCTAGTATACTTTAGATGCAGAGGTGTGCAGTATACCTATTTCATCATATAAAAATTTAGAAATATGCATATCCAAATGTGAAAATCTAATAAAATGGACATTTTTGCTGTGTAATAGTCAATAGTAAGTGAAAATGTTTTGTTTTTACTTTTATTCTTTTATTTTTTATTTTTATTTTATGTGTATGCGTGTATTGTCTGCATGTGGGTAAGTGCACCCATGTTGTGCAATGCCCAAGGACAGAAGAGGCTGTCAGATCTCCTAGAACTGGAGTTACAGACAGTTGTTAGTTGCCATGTGGGTGCTGGGATTCAAACCTGGGTCCTCTGCAAGAACAGTGTTCTTAACCACTGAGCCATCTCTCCAGGCCCTTTTATTTTTTATACTTTATTATTTTCATTTTATGTGTATGAGTGTTTTGCCTGCATGTAGATGAGTGTACCATGTGCATGCAATGTCCACAGAGGCCTGAAGAGGGCACTGGATCCCCTGGAACTGGAGTTTCAGACAGCTGATCTCTCCAGGCCCATTTTGGTTTTTAAAATATATGCACATAGTGAATACATAACCATCAACGGTGCTAATATGCAAGGAATTTCTTTCTTTCCTTTTTTTTAGATACAGTGTCTCTGTAGCTCCAGCTGGCCTGGAACTTGGTATGTAGAACAGAGTGGCTGGGATCTCACAGAGATCCACCTGCCTCTACTTCTGGAGTGCTGGGATAGAAGGCTTGCATCCAGCAATTGACAGCTCTTTGGATGGTATCTTAATGTATTATAATGCATGCCTGGCATGGTGGCTCACGCCTTTAATCCCAGGACTTGGGAGGCAGAGGCAGGCAGATCTTTGTGAGTTTGAGGTCAGCCTGGTCTACATAGGAAGTTCCAGGCCAGCTGGGGGTACAGGAAGACCCTGTCTCAAAATATAATACTATAATACTACTTCTCTGGGGTGTTTTTTTGTTTTGTTTTGTTTTTTGTTTGTTTACTTGTTTTTAGACAGCGTCTCCCTGTAGCCCCAGCTGGCCTGGAACTGACTATGTGACCAGGTTGATCTTGATCTGCTTGAGTGCTAGGCCTAAAGGAGTGTGCTATCACATCCAGCTGACTCTTTTAGAAAGGTACTTCAAAACAAGTGGGATGGAAGAACATTAAATCACACATTATTTTAAATTTCTGGACATATTTACAACAGTTCATAACCGAGTATTTCTAAATTATAGAATATTAAAATAGTTTATAATGCTTGAGGGTAAATATACAATTATTGATTCTTGTTCTGTCCTCTAAGGCTGTCCTCTAAGGCTGGAGAAATCTTTTCATATTTTCAGTAAATTAATTTCTGCTAATTTCTATAGTCACAGGGCAAAAAAAAATTTGTCTATAGTCATGTACATGCACAATTTTTTTTCTGTCTCTTTTATAGACTACCAGGACTGGTGGTGCACACCTTTAATCCCAGCATTTAGGAGGCAGAGGCAGGCAGATCTCTGTGAGTTCAAGGCCAGCCTGGTCCGCTACCAAGTTCCAGGTCAGCCCCAGGTCAGCTGGAGCTACAGGGAGACCCTGTCTCAAAAAGACCAAAATAAATAAATAAATAAATAAAATAATAGAGATCCTGTTTAAATTACTCATCTTCCTTCCATAGGGTAGGTCTATTTCTAATTTCATAAAAAGGGCATTAATTATAATACCCTAAAGTCTGAGCTGAGGAAATGGCTCCAGAGGGTAAAGTGCTTGCAATGCAAGCATGAGGACCTGAATTCAGATACCCAGTATCCATGTGAAATAGCAAGTTTCAGGCAGCTGGGGACACAAAGTGAGGTCCTGTCTCAGAAATAAATAAATAATAAAAATAAAAGGTATATTTCAGAAATTAGAGGTCAGATAAACTTATAGGCATTTGTTAATTTATTTATCCTGGGGGCGTACTAGTTCAAAGATGTTTAGAGGACAAAAAAAATGGATTTGAACATGTAAGAGTTGACTGTAGAAATCTATGTTCACAATTTTTAAATTTTTATTTTTATTTTATATGAGTATTTTACCTACATGTATAAAAGCGCACAACCTGCATTTAATGTATAGAGGCCAGAAAAGAACGTTAGATCCCCTGGAACTGGAGCTATGGATGGCTGTTAGCCACCATACGGGTGCTGGGAACCAAACCTCAGTCAGTACTCTGCAAGAGCAACTAGTGCTCTTAACTGCTGAGCCATCTCTCCAGACCCCTAAACAAGAATTTTGGAAACACATTTTCAAACTGGGTGTGGTGGGCCACACCTGTAATGCCAGCACTAGGGAGGCTCAGAGTATCTCCAGTCAAGCTCACATTAAACATACAGTCCTTGCCTCAGAAAAACCAAAAGCAAAGGTGCTTTCACTGTTGTTTTGAGACAGTCCCACTCTGTAATCCAGGCTGGATTCAAGACAAAGTCTCTTGTAGTTTAGGCTGGTTTAGAAATCAAGATTTATGTAGCAAAGGATGATTCCTGATTCTCCTGCCTCCACCTCTCAAGTGCTA
The DNA here is from genome assembly GCF_000622305.1 of Nannospalax galili. Classification (NCBI taxonomy): domain Eukaryota; kingdom Metazoa; phylum Chordata; class Mammalia; order Rodentia; family Spalacidae; genus Nannospalax; species Nannospalax galili. Next base: position 3,017,978 of record NW_008352648.1, read on the forward strand.
GGATTATGTGTTTGGACTACCAAACTGAAATTTCTTTTTTTGGGGGGGGGGCAGGGCTGGTGGGGGAGTGGTTTTCTAAGCCAGAGTCTCACTATGTAGCCCTGGCTGGCCCCTAACTCGCAGAGATCCACCTGCCTCTGCCTCCTGAGCGCTGGGATTAAGGCGTGTGCCAAGACACCCGACGAGCACGCTAGCTTGCTTTTTTCTTTCTTTTTCGTACTTTCTTTTTTGTCTTTCTCTCGGTCTCTTTCTTTCTTCTCTTTTTCTTTCTCTCGGTCTCTTTCTTCTCTTTTTCTTTCTTTCTCAGTCTCTCTTTCTTCTCTCTTTCCTTGCTTCCTTAGCTCCTTTTTCTTTCTTTCTTTCTTTTTTTTTTTTAAACAGTCTCAGCTTGTAATACTCTGTAATTCCCTATGCAGCCCAGGCTGACTTCGAACTCGCGGCAATCCTCCTCTCTCAGCTTTCCAAATGCTGGGATTACAGGCCTGAGTTACTATTCCAGGCTCAAAAAAAAAAAAAAAAAAAAAAAAATCCTATTTTTTTTAATCACAGGCTCCCAGCGCCGCGAACCCCCCCTCTCCTGTTTTCAAAATGGGGGGATTAAAGGCCGTGTTTATTTTTCAGGGTAAAAAAAAAAAAAAAAAAAAAAAAAAAATCCTCATTTTTCTTTAAAGAAAAAGCATTTTGTAGCAACACATTTTGTGACCAAAATTAGGCACAACCAATGGAAAACTAGCAAATATCCCACCAATCCCAGCACTAAACAACGCCACAGGTCGTCTAGACTACGCATCTGTTTAAGTCAACAGCTCTTTCCTCCCGCCAACAGTATCAGGGAGGCTGGAGGAGGGACTTGGGACCTCTCCCTTCTGCCCTCATTCCCCTCATCCACCTGCTTAGCGGCTCCGCGGAGACTAGAAAGGGTCAACCGCGGAGACTAGAAAGGGTCAACCGTAGCCAGACGCAGAAAGTGGAACGACCCTCCCTGACAACCCACAGCTGAGTACGCAGGGGCTGTTTACTCGCGAGCCTATTCCCCCGGAGACTCCGCGAAGCCCCCCGAAGGTTCCTGCTGAGGAGGGTCATCGTCCCGTCCCCCACGTCCACACACACCCCGAGGCGCGGGTGCAAACGGTCACGGGAGGGCAGCCGCTCCCCCGGCCCCTCCGGAACCCGCCCGCACCGAAGCATCGGATCACTCCCGGGTTGTGTAACTCCCCCGACAAGGACTCTGATGCGCGAGAGCCGGGAGCCGAGGCTCCCCTCCGCCAGCGCCCCGGGTGGGTCCTTGACCTTCTCGAAACTGGCCCTTCGGTCCCTCCCCGCACCTGGCTCTGCCCCACCTGAGGGCAAGGGCTGAGGGCAAGAGCCTCGGCGAGGGGGCGCTGACCTTGTTGCTACTGACAGCGGAACGGCACATCCTGCAGCTTCCCGGAAAGCCGCCCGAAGGACATTTCTTCCCCCTGGAAGAGGGAACCGGAGGGCACCGGCCGAGCAGCGGCAGGCGCGGCGGCGGTCCCGGCGGGCTGTGCAGCTTCTAGCGGGGACGGTCCGAGGACTACATCTCCCAGGCTGCTCTGAGCGGACCCTGCGTCGTGACCCCGGCGCGCACGGAGGCGGTGACTCTTACCTCACAGAGGTAGCTCCTCCGCTGGCCGTAGCTCGGCGCCCCGGCGGTCCATGGACCGGAACCCCGGGCTGAGCGGCAGGAACCTGAGGTACCACCGCCGCCTCCACGCCACAGGCTCCTCCTCCTCGCTGCCCACCGCCTCCTCCGGACGCCCGCTGGTCGCACAGCGCCGCCGCCGGCCTCGCGGAACCGCGCCGGGAGGCCGAGTGGCGGGTCCGCGGCCGGCGCGGGGCTAAGGCCTAGTCAGCGCCTCTCAGTGCTATTGTCCGTGGGCCCGGCCTCGGACCGGAGTGCTGGGGTCTCCTGAGTGCGCCGGCTTCGCGGAAGATGCCGGACCAAGCCCTTCAACAGATGCTGGACAGGTACGGGCGGCCGGGAACCGCCGTCCTCAGGCCTGGCCCTGCCCCATGTTGGCCTCGAGGCTCGCGGGGTGCCGAGCCCGGCGTCCGCCCAGAGTTCCACGGCCCGGGGACCGAGAGGGGCACCGAGCGTGGAGTTGGCCCTGGGGGTGGAGAGGGGGCGGCCTGGACCCTAGACCTAGAAACTTAGTTTAAGGAGTGGCGACTGTTTTCGCCCGAACGCAGTTTCTGGAGAGGAGGTTCTTGTGTTACCCCGTAGAATAAGTTTCTTTTTCTCACCTCCTCCCCCAACCATGTCGTAAAGAGTTGGGTAGCGAGGTCTCTGGGAAGAAGCGGATTCTCTTTCTGGGGAAGGAGCCCTCACAATTTGAAGCTGCTTTCCAAAAAAGAAAAAAAAAATGCAAGCGTAAGCATTCTTTTTGAAAGTCTGGTAGATTGATTTCATTTCTCCTCCCAACCCCCATGCCATCCCCACCCCCAAACTGTAAGGTCAGAGTATCCGCCAGGGAACCTTAAGGTCACACCAGGATAGAGGTTATGGAAAACAGCCACATGCAAGCAACATTGAACAGCTTGCACACGTGACGATTCTTGAGTTCGTTGAAACTTTTAGCTTATACTGGGGCCAGTTGTCCATTTGGGGGGAGGGGGTCCTCCAACCATTAAAATTCTTTGAGAAGTCGACTGCCCCGCCCCCTGCTGTTCAAATTCTAGTCAGTGGGTTCCACCATGAGCTTTTAGAGACAAATTCACATTTCTGCTGGCTGGTTTCTTGCTTCCTGTTGCAACTAATTGTACGAGATAATTCATATTTGTGCTTGCTGTTACAGCTCTGAATAGATAGAACCCACCACGCGGGTTCAGCAGGTGGTATGCTTTGTAGCCAGTTGAAGATCCAACTTTCTAAGTTGTTAAATGAAGGGCCGAGATTATAGTCAATTAAACGCTTTTTGCGTGGGCCTTAAAAAGGCTGTAAGTCACCCAAGAGTAGCCTCCTCCCAGAGTGACAGATACTTACTTTGTACCTTAGAATTTTGAGACATTTTAAGTTGATAGGAGTTATGTCACTGATTTTCATTTGGACTGACTGGTAACATCCATCCCTTGTATCAGGTGTACATTGACTGCTGTTTTGGGGAAAGAAACTTCCTGCCCCTTGTTTTTCAAACTAAATTTGTGTGTTTTTATATTGTCCAGGCCAGCTAGGAACTGAAAATCTTATCACCTCAGTCTCTAGAGTAGTTGGGATTACAGGCATGTACCACCCCTCCATATTACACACACACACACACACACACTCTTTATAAGCTCTAGCAGGAAAGGGTCATTGTTATCTTAAATCCTAGGACAAGGCTTGGAACTCAAAAAGAAATCACTATTTGTTAAACTAATAAATTTGTCAATTTCCTCAATTGTCTAAGAAGTCTGATCATTTGCCAGGTTTTCCTTTCATTATTACTTAAACTTACTAGGTGTGACATATTGAGATACACCCAGAGAGACCACCTGCCACAGCAATTCAGTTAAATGAGACTCTATTCTGGTATTTTGTAGTTACTTATTTGTACTGATGACATTCCACTTTTATGTGGTGACTTTTACAGAAAATTATTTTTGGTCTTTTTGAGACAGGGTCTCGCCTGTAGCCCCAGCTGGCCTGGAACTCACTATGTAGACCAGGCTGGCCTTGAACTCACAGAGATCCGCCTGCCTCTGCCCCCCAAGTGCTGGGACTAAAGGCGTGTGCCACCACACCTGGCTTGAAATTCTTATGTCTATACACTGTTCTAGCCTCTTGTACATTCTTTAGTGATTTCCATAAAAGAAGCCAGTGAGTGCCGGGGAAGCATTTATAGAAACTTGGGAATTCTGGCAGCCTTTACTGGAACATATAATGTATTTTGGTCATTTTCCCCTCCAGTTATTCTGTCTCATCGCCCTTCCACTCCTGATGAACTCACCCTTCTTCCTAAAACAAGTCTCCCTCATTTTATGTCTTGTTATTTTAGTGACCTACGAAATTTAATTAGAACTGCTTGCATAGCGTGGGTGGGACATTATAAGTGGCTACACCACTGAAGATTACTCTCTGCCCTCCAGCAACCATTATTGCCAGTAGTTCTTCAGAGAGGGATGGGGTTTTATGAGTCCCTCCTTTACCCATGAGGGAGTGTTGATGGGCTCCATCTTGTGTAGGTCTTGTGCAGCCTATTGTGGGTTCATGAGTAAAACAGGTCCTGTCCAGATGACCAAATTTCATAGTGTTCCTCATCTTCTGGTGCTTTCTGCCCCCTCTTCCATAATTTTTTGAGAAAGCATATAACATTTTTCCTTATAAAGTACTGGGGGAAAGGAAAGCCATACTTAACAGTTGATGAGGAATGTGACTGTACAGACTATTCCTGCCTCCACCACACCCGTCTTACACAGTGCTGGGGAATCGAACCTAGATAAGGCCTATTCCAACTGAGCTGCATCCCTATCCCTTAATACTGATTATTTATTCTGGTGTATGTAGCCTTACTTAACTATTTATGTGTTCTGTCAAGATAAAAAAAAAAGAGGGGCTGGAGAAAAGGCTCAGCGGTTAAGAACAGTACTGGCTGCTCTTACAGGGGACCTGAATTCTATTCCCAGCACCCACATGTTAGCTATTAACTCCCAGAAAAACATTTTGAAAGGAACTTAAGAAGACCTCGGAAGTTCTAGATAGTCTCTATCCAGTTTGACAGACAAATATAACATCTGTTGTGTTGAAATATATTTATACTAACAATAGCTCAGTTAACCTATGTGTTAATATATTTAGAAATTGAAATTTTAAGCAGAAATTTTAGTCATTCCCTGGGCAGCCTTAGGGACTCCACAATAATGTGAACATGTTTAATGTCATTGAATTGTTGATGTAAAAATAGTGAAAGCAGTTAAGTTTTACATTCTAGATACTTTACTATGGTAATTTTTTTTTTTTAACAAAGCGGAGTTGGAGATTTTGTTAATATTTTAACAGGGCGGGACACAGTGGTGCACCCCTTTAGTCCCATAGTCCCAGCACTCAGGAGGCAGAGGCAGCGGATCTCTTGAGTTCAAGGCCAGCCTGGTCTACATAGTGAGTTCTAGGCCAGCTCGGGCTACAGGGAGACCTTGGCTCAAAAAGACATACATACACACACACACACACACGTGTGTGTGTGTGTGTGTGTATGTATGTATATGTGTATGTATATGAACAGATTTAAGCATGAGGATTAAGAGGAAAGAGGTCCAGAATATGGGTGTGGACTTCTCAAGAAGAGCAGAGAGTAAGTCACACCCAAGTGTAGGTAAGGGCTCCTAGGAGGAAAAGCTGCCCAGTTTAAAAATATCTTATTTATTCATTTCGGGGCAGGGAGAACATGACTGCTACCTGATGTGTGGAGGTCAGAGGACAACCTTCAGGAGTGGGTTCTCCCATCCTACCATGTGACACCCAGATACCAAACTACGGTTTGGAAACAAGCACCTTTGCCCACTGAGCCATCTTGCTGACCAATTGTTAAAAAAATTGGGGGTGGGAGTGTTGAGGCAAGGTCTCACTGTGAATCCCTGACTGGCCTGGTCACTATGTAGACCAAGCTGGCCTCAATCTCACAGAGATCCCAAGTGCTGGGACTAAAGGCTGTGCCACCATGCCCAGCTCCCACAGTAAAAAAAAAAAAAAAAAATTTTTTTTTTTTTTTTTTGTCTTTTTGAGACAGAGTCTCCCTGTAGCCCCAGCTGGCCTGGATTTTGCTATGTAGACCAGGCTGGCCTCAAACTCAGATCTGCCTGCCTCTGCCTCCCTGGGATTAAAGGTGTGTGCCCCCAAAGTTAAATTTTTAAAAGAAAAAAATACAAGGCATTTTTAATAAGCATTGAGGCAGTTTGAGAACCTACACAGCTTAGGTGAAATGAGTCAGAGCACTAAACCAAGATTACCTACCTCCTAAATCTACCTGAATACTGTGATATTTGACTACATTTGAAAGCTGACTAAAGTTTTAATTTTGGATATTGTTGCCATGGATTCAGCTAACTTTTTCCATGTTTGAATTGAATTTTTTTTTTTGCTTGGACACATACTTAATTTGTTGATGTTCCCCAAGGACTAGAAAGTCATCCATTTGTAGTCTCTGACCATATAGTCAATTTTTCTCACTGTATATAGTAAGGTAGTTGTTATAGAAAGAAACCAGTTATCCAGTTGAGTGAAAACACAATAAGTAACCAGCTGTAATTAGGAATTGTTTCCATTTACACAAACTTTAATGGAGGAGAAGGGGCTTCTCAGTGAATTGAATCAATATCAAGACTTGTGTGGAGGGCTGGGGATGTAAGTTGGTAGAGTGCTTGCCTAGTATGCACAAAGCTGTGGGTTCTTTCCCAGCCTGAGCGTCATGGAGGCAGGAGGTTCAGAAATTCAAGATCATCCTCAGCTACATGAGGCCAGTCCAAACTACACGAGACCCTGAATCCAAAAAAAAAAGTGTGGTGAGAAGAAGAAAAAAAGGAATTGGGAATTGAAGAAAAATTAGACTTCATGAAATGCCCTTAAAAGAAAAATGTTTAGGGTGGTGGTAGTACTGTTACTTTTAGAGACTGGGTTCTGCTATACTGCAGGCTGGTCTCCGTCTTCTCGAGTTTGCCTCAGCTTCTCAAGTTGCTAAAACTACACAGATGTGCCACTGTGCCCAACTGGAAAAAATGTTTTTAAATTAACCACTCAGAATTTAAGATTCATTTTTAACTATGTGTATGTGGGGAGGAGGGTCTGTACATGTGAGGTGCAGGTGCCTGTGGACACCTCTCCCCCTGGAGCTGGAGTTAAAAGCAGTTGGGAGCTGCCCCTGGAGGGTGCTGGGAATCGAACTCAGGTCCCCTTAATGGCTGAGCCATCTCCCTAGCCCCTTAGTAGATTTTTTAAAAAATAAGCATCTTATAACACTTACAGATTTGAAATATAATAAATATTGGATTCCATTTAAAAAAGAAGTAATCATAGCTATTATAGTGGAAATATCTAGACCCAAGTTTATCAAATCTCTGCCCTAAAGCTATTTATCTTATCCTTATAACTTTGTGCTTTTCCCTTCCCCCTCCCCAATGGTGTTGATTGAACCCAGGACCATGTCCAATGAGCTATAACATACCTTGACTCTTGGTTTCTAAAATGGTCTTCAGACTGGGCTTGAACTCAAGGTTCACCTTCCTTTGCCTCCTGACAGCTGGCAATATTAGAGTGAGCTAGTATACCCAACTTCTTTGTATTTAAAATTATTACTATCTAGTCAGGCAGGATGAGGCATGCCTGTATTAGCATTTGGGATGCTTGAGGAGGAATTCAAGGCCAGCCTAGGTCATGTGAGACCTAGTCTCAAGAAAAACAAAGCCAAGCATGGTGGCACATGCCTTTAATCCCAAGCACTCTGGAGGCAGAGGCAGGTGGATCTCTATGAGATCTAGGCCAACCTGATCTACATAATGAGTTCCAGGTCAGCTGGGGCTGCAGACCCTGTCTCAAAAAGAAAAAACAAACAAACAAAAATGTTATATCTTTTCTTCTTATATTGTTATAAGAGATTGGTGTTGAGATGTGGGAGAAAATAAATCTTATTCCTCTGCCTCACAAATCGTGGTGCTGCAAAGAATTACTAGGTTTTAAAACTATTGAAGGTTGTTTCTGTACTCTGGCTCACTAGTTAGAGTTAAGAATTACTACAGAGATGGAAGCAATTACTTTAAAACAAAGTTTAGAAAATAGATTCTGTAATGAAAGGAGAGATGAAGCAAGACATAAAAGAAGAAATGTTCTGTGGGACTATATTGGTGGCTTTGGCTCTGTTCTTTCAATGTAGGACAGAGGTTCTAAATATCACAGGTTCATCCCATTAGCTAAGAACTTCAGTGTAAAGGAGACTGGAATCCTGAAGATAAACTTTTTCTCTATTTACAGAAGTTGCTGGGTGTGTTTTGCCACTGATGAAGATGATAGAACAGCTGAATGGGTGAGACCATGCAGGTGCAGAGGATCTACTAAATGGGTTCACCAAGCTTGTCTACAACGATGGGTGGATGAAAAACAAAGAGGAAACAGTACAGCCAGAGTGGCATGTCCTCAGTGCAATGCTGAATACTTGATAGTTTTTCCAAAGTTGGGTAAGGATATCTTTAAGAACAACACTGTTATTCTTAAATATATTTACTGTTATTATATGTAACTCTGTGATTTCAAGCTATTTTTATTTGGAAGGATGGAGAGTGGTGTGAGACAAGGTCTTTGTAGCCCCAGGCTGACATGGAATACATTGTGTAGCCCAGGCTAGCCTCTAAATCACAATCTTCCTGCCTTATTCTCCCAAGTGCTGGGATCACAGGTATAATCCAGCTCTCAGACTTATTTTTAGATGACTCATACCTTTGGTTTTTTATGAATATATTTTTCCTCTCTAAATGTCAAATACTTGTTTTGCTAGCATTTTATAAAATTCTTTAAAAATCCCCCAAATTTAACTGGGCGTGGTGGTGCACATCTTTAATTCCAGTATGGAGGGAGAGGCAGGCGAATCTCAAAGAAAGAGAGGGTAGGGTGGGGGGAGAGAAAGAAAGCCCTAAATTTACCCATTTATCTGTATATTGATTTTTTTTTTTTTTTTTTTTTTTTTAATCTTTTTGAAGCAAGATTTCCCCATAGGCTCAACTGGTCTAAAACTCAGGGTGGCTTTGAACTCAAAGAAATCCACCTGCCTCTGCCTCCCAAGTGCTGGGACCACAGGCGTGGGCCACCATGCCTGGCATGTTGACTTTTTATTTGAGAGGAAAAAGGGCTTACATTACTAACTTTACAGATAATAACCAAATAATAAAGCTGTAATAAAAAGCTGACTTAGGGCCGGGCGTGGTGGTGCACACCTTTAATCCCAGCCCTCAGGAGGCAGAGGCAGGTGGATCTCTGAGTTCAAGGCCAGCCTGGTCTACATAGTGAGTTCCAGGACAGCTGGGGCTACAGGGAGACCCTGTCTCAAAAAGACCAAAAAAAAAAAAAAAAAAAAAGCCAACTTAGGGCTGAAGCTAATTAGCTCAGTCGATAAAGTACTTGCCTTGTAAGTATGAGGACTTGAGTTTAATCCCCAGAACTCACCAAAAAATGTTGGCAGGATAGCACTCATTTATAATCACAGTGCTGGGGAAGCAGAGACAGGATCCCTAGGGCCAACCATTCTATCCTAATTGGTGAGCTCCAGGGCAATAAGAGACCTCGTCAAAAGACAGGGAGTTTCTGAGGATTATACCTGACGGTTGCACAGGCATACATGTTAAAAAAAAAAAAAAAAAAATAGGTGGGCTTACAGAGCATCATTCTCTGAATGTAGTTGGTTTAAAAGACAGTAATAGAGTATGTTCTACTGTTCTTTAGTTCTTCTGTTAAGAAATAAAAGTAGGAAAATTAAAGTTTGTTTTTGTTTTTGCTAAGCACTGATCTTAGGTTCTCTGTCATGTTAGGTACTGAGCTAGATCCCCAGCTTGAAATTAAAGATTTAATAAGATAGAAAGTTAAGTTCATCTTGGGAATCCAACTTAATATGGTTGGTTACCTTTCAGGAAAACTGTTCAGTTTTCTGGGAATTGCTGGGCAGAGAATAACTAAAGGTCTCTGAAAATGGGGGTAGCATGGAAAAAAATATTAACTACTTAAAAGAAACTGTAATTAAGGCTAACATTTAGTACACTTGTTCATTTACAGCCATGCTTCTGAGCTGCTGTCCTTGTTTGGTATTTATACTATGCTATTGTTAAACATCTTTAATATTACCCTTACATATAGCCAAGAGCTATAGGAACACAACTTGGTTTCTGGGACAGTCGAAAGGAAAGCATGACTTTGGAGGAGAGTAAGTGTCATGGAGAGAATTAGAAATTATTAAATACATTGTTTTTGATAGGTGGTGTAATACTGATATGAGACTCTTGTTTTGTTTTGGAGGGGTTGGAGAGATTAAGACAGTGTCTCAGTATGTAACCCTGGCTGGCCTAGAACTCACTATTTAGACCCTGCTAACCTTGAACTCACAGAGGTCCATCTGCCTTTGCCTTTAGAGTGCTGGGATTAAAGGCGTGGGCCACCACATCCAGCCAGACTGATGTTTTTTTAAACAAGGTAATACAACTGTAGATAATATGCTTTTCTAATGCTGGAAAAGAGTATGGCCATATACAGTGTCTATTTGTTTTACTAACACAGGATGCATACGAAGAAAAGGTTTGTGTAAAAGGAAAGTATTACAGTGAAGAAAGTAATCTTCTCAAACATTTGAAATTTGTGGACTGCATGATGAATTTTCTTTTGGCGGGGTGGGGGGGGGGGGTCTTTTTGAGACAGGGTTTCCCTGTATCCCTAGCTGGCCTTGAACTCACAGAAATCTGTCTGCCTCTGCCTCCCAAGCGCTGGGATTAAAGGCCTGCACAGTGGTGCCCTGCTCACGTGATGAGTTTTCATGCATAACAGTGATTCCATTAAAAAAAACACACACACACACACAAAAAGAATAACCAAACTGAGTAGTTCACTCCTGTAATCCCAGCATTTGAGAGAATGAGGCAAGAGGGGTTTAGTGTTCAAGGTTACCCTGGCCTACATAGAAAGTTAAGACAGGCCTGAGCTACATAGTGAGAAGCTCTTTAAAAACAAATAGTCTGGGGCTGTAGAGATGGCTCAGGGGTTAAGAACACTGACTGTTCTTGCAGAAAACCCAGGTTCGAATCCCAGCACCCACATGGCAGCTAACAACTGTCTGTAACTTCAGTTCCAGGGGATCCAACAGCCTCTTCTGTCCTCCCACAGGCATTGCACAACACAGGTGCACTTACCTACATGCAGGCAATACATGCATACACATAAAAAAAATTAAAAACAATAATAATAAAATGATAAACTAAAGGAGGGAAAAAAATAACCTAAAGTGCTATCTTTGTAAGGTAAAGACAATATTTTAAAATAATGTAAGCATCAGGAAAAGCAGTTATTGTTGCATCTTTCACCATATTGATACCTGATTCACAAAGCCAAAGATAAGGTTTTATAGTTCACTTTTTTTTTAACCCATTTGCTCTTCAGTCTTAATTAGGTAAGTTACAGCTACACCTGCTGTTAGGACAGCAGGTATATTGTGATTCTATTAGGTATTGTAGATATTCAAATGAATGATTATTGCAACAATTGTTACTAAAAGCTCAGATTGTTACTAAAAGCTCAGATTGAGTGAAGCAAGAGAGAGAGAAAATAATTTTATGAATGAGTGTATTGCCTGCATGTGCGTATGTGCACCCATGTTGTGCATTGGCCAGGGAGGTCAGAAGAGGATGTCATATCCCTTGGAACTAGAGTTAGAAATGGTTGTTAGCTGCCATGTGGGTGCTGAGATTCAAACCTGGGTCCTCTACAAGAACAGTAAGTGTTTTTAACTGCTGAGCCATCTCTCCAGCCCCCTTGAATGTGGTTTTTAATTTAAAAAAACAAAATGAAACATTGACTTCATTCTACACTAAAGAAAGACCATTTCTAGATCCTGTTGGGATAAGTCAAACTCTTTGGTTAATTCATTTATTTTATGATTTGGTCTTTATTTTATCCATGAGAATTACATTATTTCAAATGATCATTTTAAGTTATTCACTGTTGTATATGTTATAAAGATAAGACACTTAAAATTGTAGAAATGGAGCTGGGCATGGTGGCTCATGCATTTAATCCCAGCATTCTGGGGGCAGAGGCAAGTGGATCTCTGTGAGTTTGAGGCCAGCCCGGTCTACGCAGTGAGTTCCAGGCCAGCTAGGGCCTCAGGGAGACCCTGTCTCAAAAAGAACAGCCTCGGAAAGAGCCTATCTCAGAAAAACAGAAAAAAAAAATCTTTCATTTGAATGGTTTTGTTAGCTGCTTTGCTATTGAAAAGATAAACAGTCTATTTCTTATTTCTTGTTATTATATGCTAAGAAACCTGTTCAAGGGCTGCAATTTGAATTATAGTCACAATTTCCCATGTTGTGTTTTAACACTGACTCAATAGGGTGTGTTATTGTCAGATGCCAGCTGTTGTCTATAAATGAAGCCACCTGTAAATTTGTTTTTAGATAGTAGGCTACTTCCTTTGCTGCCTGTTTAGTGCTCTGCTCATACTAATACGAGTACACCTTTGTAAGTCAAGGCTCAAAAGGTTCTTGGGTCAAAGAAAATCCCTTTTCAACTGTATGTTTCCATTGATAATCAAACTAAAAAGTTGCCTATGTTTATTTACATGTTACACATGAATATGTGGAGTTGATTCTTAATCTGTGCACTAGTGGTTGAATGCAGTTATAAATACTTAAGAGAATGCACATCTGTAGTAATTATTCTTCCTACTGTATAACATATGTAATGTCAAATTGTGCCATCTGATAGGATTTTGCCAATAGTTTTGTTTCTCTTTGAACATATTTTGTCAAGTATTTTTGACCCAGGGAGATGGGTCAGTGAAGTGTTTGATGCACAAAAATAAGAACCTGAGTTCAGATCCCTAAAATCTATGCAAAAATCCAGGTACAACAGTGCATATCTATAATCCCAGTGCTGAGGAGGCAGAGACTGAATGTTCCCTCAGGCTTGCTGATGTACCAGTCTACCTGAATGGTGAGCTCCAGGTTCAGTGAGAGACACTGTCTCAAAAATAAAGTAGAAAGCAAATGAAGAAGACAGTCAACATCTGCCTCTCTTCCATGTTCATACATACCTGCATACACACAAACACTTAACAGACACATACACACAAGTACCTTTGTAGTTTTGATCTTTGTTCTTAGTGACACAATATATGATGGAGTCTTTGATTTAAAGAAGTGAACATGCCAGGTACAGTGCCATACACCTTTAATCCCAGCACTCAGGCAGAAGCAGATAGATCTCAGAGTTGGAGGCCAGCCAGCTGAGACCCTCTAGCCACAAAACAAAGCAAAAACAAGAAGTAAATAAATACATCAGTGGCTTCTTGTCCCTATTTGTATGTGTAGTATATATGTGTTATAATACAGTGACAACATGATGTCTCCTATCGCAAAGTAATCATTTCTAATTTAGTAGTTATACCCATTCTAATCACACAATCATCATTCTAATGTCATACTATTACCACTTGAAACATGATGAATGCAGGCTGGGGAGATGGTTTAGTGGGTAAGAGCACTTGCTATATAAGTATAAATATCAAGTTTGAATCTCCAGCACCCACATAAAAAGCCAGACATAGCACACTTGACTGTAGCCTCAGTTTTGGGGATGGACACAGGTGTAGCCAAAGTGGTGAGTTTCTGGTTCAGTGAGATACCCTCTTTTAAAGGAATATGGTGGAGAGAGATAGAAGAAGCATACCACACCCACATGCCCCCTCCCTCCTGTCTGTGTGTGCTTGGTTAGGTTTTTTGGGTTTTGGGTTTTTGGGGGGGTGGGGGGTGGAGGGAGGGGACAGGGTCTCCCTATAGCCCTGACTGGCCTGCTGGCCTCAAACTTGATATGTAGACCAGGCTAACCTTGATCTCTCAGAGATCTGCCTGCCTCTACCTCCCAAGTGCTGGGATTAAAAGTGTACATCACCATGCCCAGCTTGTGTTTGGTTAATTTTAAAATGTCAACTTGACACAACCTAGACTCACCAAGATCTTCCAAGAGGATCTTGGAATTATCTAGATCAGGTTGGCCTGTGGCTGTTTTAGGAACGGGGTGTCTTGACTGTTAATTGTTGGAGAAGATCCTTCCTTAATATGTACAGTACCATTCCTGGCCTGTATAACTGAAGAAAGCTAGCTGAGACCGCATAGGGCATTTTCTTCACCCTGCTCAAGACTATGGAGGTGGTGTGACTAGTTACTTGAGTTCTTGCCTTGCCTTTCCTGAGATGATGGACTGTAAGCCAATTTCCTCCCCTAAGTTACATTTGGTCAGGATATTTTATCACAGCAACAGAAATGAAACTAAGGACACACACACAAAAATAAAAAATTTTAAAAATGAAAGTAAAGACATGATGAATTAAATATGATTCTCATCTTTGTTCTTTTTTTATCACTCTCTGTGGGGCTGGGGTGGGGGGATGTGCACGGGTGGAAGTCAGAACAACTTGGCAGGACTCAGAGCTCTTCTGCCATGTGGGTCCAGGAATCATAGCAGCAAGTGCCTCACTAAGCCATCTTGAAATCCAACATTTTAATTCTTTAATAAACCCTCTTGAGCTCTTGATTTTTTTTTTTTTAATAGTCTTAACTGTTCTTGTAAGCCTTGTTGATTGTCCCTTGGAATATACAGCAATTAAGAAGCTAA
>NW_008352648.1:3032388-3047844 GCF_000622305.1 Nannospalax galili
CTTAGCTGTTTCCGTGTTGATTGTCCCTTGGAATATACAGCAATTAAGAAGCTAAAATAGTGGGGTAGAAAGATGGCTTAGAGGTTGAGTATGCGTCTTCCTATTCTTGCAGAGGACCCAGGTTTAGTTCCTAGAACTCATATTGAGTGACTTACATCTGCATGTAACCCCATCTCCAGGGAATCTTATGCCACATATACAAGCAAACAGAGGCAGGCAGATCTCTAAGTTCAAGGCCAACCTAGTCTACATAGTGAGTTCCACATCAGCTGGGGCTACTGAGAGACCCTATCTCAAAAAACAAAATAAATGCTTGTCTTCCAATAAAAATGCTGCTGTTTTATGTGCCAATTAATGATAAATTGGTGGTGGCACTTTTCTTGTCGACACCTTTTCCAACAAAATCTTTTTTTCCCTAAGCACTGTAGGTTAAACCTAGAGGGCACACACATAAACACTACCACTGAGCAGTAGCTCAGCCCTTCAGTAATGTTTTTTACCTCTAGTATGAAGTACCTTGGTATTCCTGTTTTTTCATTTGGGCATGATTTACTGTTTCACCATCAAGTTAACATACATCTATTAAATTATTATTTATTTTTTATGTGTATGAGTATATTGCCTGCATGTGTATAAGTGCATCTGTGTTGAACAATGCCCTCAGAGGTCAGATGAAGGTAGCAGATCCCCCGGAACTAGAGTTAGTGACAGTTGGTAGCCGCCATGTGGGTTCTGGAAATTGAACCCAGTCTTCTGCAAGAGCAGTCAGTGCTCTTAGCCACTAAGCCATCTCTCTAGCCCCACATCTATTTTTAAAGGGGCGGGGGCTGGAGAGATGGCTGTACGGCTGCTCTTGCAGAAGACCCAGGTTCAAATCCCAGCACCCACATGACAACTAACAACTGTCTGTTAACTTCAGTTCCAGACACCCTCTTCTGACCTCCATGGGCATTGCATGACACAGTTGCACTTACAAACAGGCAATACAATCACACACAAAAATATATTTTTTAAAAAACCATAAACTGAGATGGGTATGGTGGCACACACCTTGAAACCCAGCACTCAAGAAGAGGCAGGTGGATCTCCATGACATCAAGGCCAGCCAGGAAGTAGAGACACAATGACCATAAGTTCAAGGTCATTTTCAGGTACATAGTGAAAATATATAGATAGATACAGTTTTTACCATCCTGTTGTTACATTTGTTAATTCTGCCTTAAAGTTTTTGAATTACTTAATGTATATTTATTTTGATTACAGACACTTTGGAGGCAGTAACTAGTATATTAAGTATTACTTTGTGTTGTTTTGTTGTTGTTGTTTTGGTTTTTTGAGACAAGGTCTCCCTGAAGCTCCAGCTGGCCTGGAACTCACTGTGTAGACCAGGCTGGCCTTAAATTCACAGAGATCCGCCAGCTTCTGCCTCCCGAGTGTACAAAGCATTTTTAAAGTACCTGTCTGTACACGGTTCTATCCTAGGCACTGTACAAAACAAGTTAAACAGGCATGGCCCCTGCCCCCTTGGGAGTTTTCAGTCTAAGATGATGCTGACATGGACAGACATAAAGGATATTGACACAACTGAAAAGAACATAAAGTAATAGCATTATGAACAAGCAAAGGGGTAAGTGCATTTTGTGGGTTAGTATATAAAGGAAGCCACCTGGGATATAAGCAGAATGGGCTAGAGAAACTAGTGAACCTCTGTCAAATGAAGTTAGTTTTCACTGGGAAGTTGGGTTTCCATATAGACTTTAAGTAAAGAGTGTAACAAAAAGACTTGGAGCAACAAAAGTATAGGACACTACGTAAGATCTGCAATTCTGGAGTCACTGAAAGTAGAAATGGTGGGTTTTGTTTTGTCTTGTTTTATCTTTTTGAGACTGCGTTTCCTTGTAGCCCCAGCTGGCCTGGAACTCCCTATGTAGACCAGGCTGGCCTTGAACTCACAGAGATCTGCCTGCCCTTGCTTCCTAAGTGCTGGGATTAAAGGCATGTACCACCACACCCATCCAGGAATGGTGTTTTTTTATATTTTATTTATTATTTTTATTTTTATGTGTATAAGTGTATTACCTGCATGTATGTGAGTGCACCCGTGTCGTGCAATGCCACAGAGGTCAGAAGAGGGCTTTGGATTCCCCTGGAACTGGAATTAAGGACCGTTCGCAGTTGCCATGTGGGTGCTTGGGAATCGAACCAGGTCCTCTGCAAGAGCAGTCAGTGCTCTTAATTGCTGAGCCATCTCTCCAGCCCTGGGAATGGTGTTTTAATGTAACAATTTAGCACTTGAGTTGGGTCTAGGTTAGAACCAGTTTAATGCAAAGCAAACAGGGATAGAAAACCCTGGAAACTTGAGTGTCTTCTCTGAGCAGTCTGTTCTTATTAATGCTTTCTAATAATGATGGTTACTGATGGAGTTCATGAGAGCTGTTATAAGGAACTTACCTGATGCTGTCTTGTAAAGCACCTATTTATACTCACTATATCATGTTTTGTGTTAGAGATTTTAGCACTTTTGACATGGCATAAAAATCACATTTCTCAAGAAATGTTTATAAATGTTGTTAAGGATCCCTTTGTATCTCAGAAATGGCCCTGGCAGTTCTTGGTTTTAAGCAGTTCCAGCAGGTGTTGAGTACTACCTTGTCTGCCCTTCAGATTTATGTGTGTGAGTGTTTTGCCTCCATACAAACAGGTGCCTTTGGAAACCAGAAGAGGATGTTGGATCCCCAGGAATAGGTGGTCATCTCTCCAGCCCTAGTCATTGATTCAAATTTCTGTTTGGCTTTGGGATTTTTGTATAGTTGATTTGGTTTTGAGACAGTCTCCTGTGTTGTTCATGGTGTCCTCCAATCCTTCTGCCTCATTCTCCCTAGTATGTGGGACCAGCGGTGTACACCACTGCACCCAGGCCAAAATACAGCCTTTTAAAAAATACTTATTTTTATTTTCTGTATATAATAGTGTATTGACTGCATGTGTATAAGTGCGCCTGTGTCGTGCAGTGCCCATGGAGCTTAGAAAAGGGTGTTGGATCCTCTGGAACTGAAGTTACAGACAGTTGTTAGTCACCACGTGGGTGCTGGGAACCAAACCTGGGTCCTATGCAAGTGGAGCCAGTGCTCCTAAGCTCTGAGCCAACTTTCTAGCCCCCAAGATAAACCTTTTGACAATCATATACAGATAGACTTTTAATTTGTTTGAGGTGCTAGGGATTGAACTCAAAGCCTTATGCATGTTAGACAAATGCTGCATCTCTCAATCAGTGGGTTTTTGAGACAGGATCTCACTGTATAACAAAGTCTGGCACCTTGAATTTGCAGCGTATCCTGGGCTGGCCTCAAACTCAGAATCATCCAGCCTTTGCCTCTCACTGGAAATGTATGATGGATGATAACGCTCCTAGCTCAACTTGAATATGAATCACAGCAATAGCAAAGTTTCTTTTACTGCTTGACAAAACTGATTACTTTTTGAGTAAACTTATGTGTTTACCAAAAGTTTCAACTCACTTTCCATGTTACTCAAATCTAAAATGCAAAAACTTGAATTTACCCAAAGTACTAAGGTATAGTTTCTGTTTTTACAAAAATCCTTATTGTACAAGAGAATTCACAATAAACTTCCACTTAGTTGTAAGCTTCTCTAATAACCCTTGAAATATTTTTTAAATGTGTGTTTATTCAAAGTTTTCTAATAGGCAAGTGTAATACCATTGAAAGTCTTAAGTGGTAAAGCCCACCAAGCCATTAAGAATTCAGTAATGAGGGCTGGAATGTAGCTCAGTGGTGGAACACTTGCCAAGCATGCATGAAGCCCTGGGTTCAGTCTTTGGTGCTAGAAAATCACTAATGCCTTTCTTAAGCGTTGAAGCTTCTATGCCCTTAGTTAATGTGTGTAGGACATTTATTCATGCTTCTTCCTATTAAAATGAATGTTTTCAAGGACTAGGATTTTGCCTTTTCATCCACTCCCATAACTGTATTTGTAATCTGACAATAAGATGGATCTGGTGACTGCTGCTGTTTTCCAAAGATTATAACCTTAAGTCATGAGACAGCTGCACATAAGTTTCCTCTAATAGAAAGTCTGGGTTAGGGATTGTCATCCAGAAGATTTCAGCAGTTATTACCAAATGACTTGCCTAGATAATCTTTAGCTCTCAGAAATCTCCTCTGACTGGCAGTTTAGTCTAATGATATATTTAGCAATACTAGGCATTTATTCTAAATATTAAAATTAATCTTAGACTAGTCTGTAAGTAACTTGAGAAATTTAGGCAAAGTAATTTAAGACAAAGGACAAAGAGTTTTTATCAGAAAAACCTATGATATAAAATTCAGCTCCTCGGGACTGGAGAGATGGCTCAGCAGTTAAGAGTACTGACTGGTCTTGCAGAGGACCCAGGTTCAATTCCCAGCACCCACATGGTGACTACAAACCATCCTTAACTCCAGTTCCAGAGGATTCCAAAGCCCTCTTCTGAACTCCGTGGCATTGCATGACACGGGTGCATTCATATGCTTGCAGGCAATACACTCATACACATAAAATAAAAATAATAAATGGGCCAGGCATGGTGGCGCACGCCTTTACTCCCAACACACAGGAGGCAGAGGCAGACAGATCTCTGTGAGTTCAAGGCCAGCCTGGTCTACATAGTGAGTTCCAAGACAGCTGGGGATACAGGGAGACCCTGTCTCAAAAAGACCAAAAACTAACTAAATAAATAAATAATAAAATATTTTTTAAAAATTCAGCTCCTCTTAATTTTTACCAGGTATATATTTTTTGTATAACCCAAGAGATAGGCTGAACGTTTCCAAAAGGAAGTGTAAGGATTTGTACAAAAGAATTGACACCTAATTCTTCATCAAGAAAGTTTAGCATATTTGATAGACTTTTCTACAGTCTGTTGAGGAAAACTCAAACATACATTGTCATTGTTCATGATGATAATAAATAAAAATGGTGTTAGGGTTTTTTTGGGGGGGTTGTTTGTTTTTCATTGTTGTTTTGAGACGGTCTCCCTGTAGCCCCAGCTGGTGGCCTCTGTAGACCAAACTGCCTTGAACTTACAGATCTGCCTACCTCTGCCTCCCAAGTGCTGGGACTAAAGGTGTGCACCACCACACCTAGAGTAGGGTGCATTTCAGGAATATTTTCATCCAGATACATGGGACCTCTCTTTTAGGAACTGTAGCACCTCACTCCACTAATACGTAGTTTTGACTACTACACCCTAAGAGAATTAAATAAGTGAGACTCTTGGGAACTTGGGGTATATCAATAAATAAAATCAGAAAGGTCTTTCCCCATTTGGAGCCTATGTTTTAATACAGGAGTCAGCAGATCTTTTCTGTAAAGAACTATACAGTAAATATTTTAGACTTGGCATCAGGCTAATAAAACTTTATTCTCAAAAATAGACAGCTGGCTGGATTTGGCCAGGGACTGTGGTTCTCCAACCATTGTTCTAGTAAATAGAAATAGACTTAATAATTAAAGTATCTTAAATGATTAAAATGCTTTAAAAAGAGAAAACAAGTTAAGTAGAACGTATGATGGTGCTAGGCGTGGTGGTACACACCTTTAGTTCCAGCACACTGGAGGCGGAGGCAGGTGGATTTCTGTGAGATCAAGGCCAGTCTGGTCTATATAGCGAGTACCAGGCCAGCTGGTGCTACAAGGAGACCCTGTCTCAAAAAGACCAAAAGAAGAGGGGGGAAAAAAAGTATGATGATGCATGGATTGGCCAAGTGAGACTTGTGAAGTAAAGAAGGAACTGGCAGGGGCTGTAGAGATGGCTCAGCAGTTAAGAGCACTGACTGTTTTTGCAGAGAATACAGGTTCAAATCCCAGCACCTACATGGCAGCTAACAACCGACAATAAGTCTAGTTCCAGGGGATCCAAAGCACTTTTTTGTCCTCCAAGGCCACTGCACAACACAGGTGCACTTATACATATGCAAGCTTAACACTCATATACATAAAATTCATAAGTTTTTTTAAAAAAATGAACCAGCAAAGGAAACGGAAAATGAGTGATTGAAAAGTGAGAGATGATGATGTTCTGGAAATACAATAAGGAACAATCTTAGATTGGGAATAAAATATGTCACATTTGGCCAGTACAAAAAGAAAGTAGACTGAGATTAGACCATTGAATTTAGGTGTGTTGGGGTTGTTAGTGATACCCATAAACAGTTTGGATAGGATAGGTTCATGAGAGACTGAAAGGAAGATATAGACAGTTCTTTTCAGTAGTTTTCTTGCAAAGAAAGTAAAGAAATGTAGTGAGACAAGAAGGATCAAAAGAAGAGTTTAGATCTGTTCAATCCCCAGGACACAGTAGGAGAAAACTAACTCCTGCAAGTTGTCCTCTGGCCTCTCACACTCATGTGGCACATGAGCACCTATCTATATCCCCTCAACCACTCACGAAAATAAATGTAATTTAAATAGTTAAGCATTTATTTTTAAAGTAGATAGAAGAAGTAGTATGTTTATCTGATAGAAATAAGTCATCAAATAAGGGAAAATGATGTTATTTATTTGGCCCCAAAAGATGCTTTGTTAAATTTTAAGTTAGAGCTTAACGATGATAAGTGAATGTGCTGCATTTGAATCACAAGTTCTTTGGCATCTCTGCTTATGCTCTCTTTATTCTACCATGTAGTCTCTCTTTGCAGTAACTGGCTCCAGTCAGCGAGGAATTTTGATCAGGGCTTTATATGTTGCTTTTTTTCTTATATGTTTATTCTATCAAATTGCTATGTTAATTTCTTTATACAATAATAACTGCTTTTGTGTATAGCATTCTTTAGAGTGTAGGCCCCCAAAAAGTAAGTGATAGAACAGATGCATTTTTGAGCTGGACGTGGTTGGTGCTTGCCTTTAATTCTAGACCAAAAAAAAAAAAAAAAAGAGCATATGCATTTCTAAGAATATGCCTGAAATAACAGTTTGTATGTAGTGGTATTCAACAAATACTAATTACTAAATCAACAGGTTATATACACCTTTGGCTTAACACAGAGGTCCATTTCTTTGGTTTGGTTTTGAACAAGTCTGAGACCCACTTTTCTGGAAAATTCTGGAGCTAAATTGGACTTAATGGTAGTTAAAATGCTAAGTATGTAAAAGCATTGTTGTCGTAAACAAATGTTGGAATGCCACGAAAAACTGGCATCATAATCATTTAAAAAACTTGTTTAAAACAATTTTCAACTAAATATAGTAAATATATTCAATTTTAATATTTTTTTATGCATTTGTGTATTTTGCCTGCATGTATCTGAGTGCACCGTGTACATGCAATGCTGGCAGAGGTCAGGAGAGGGAGTCAGATCCCCTGGAATTGGACTTACAGACAGTTGTTAGCCACCAGGTGAGTGATGTGAACCGAACCTGAGTCCTCTGCAAGAACAAAAGTCAGTGTTCTTAACTGCTGAACCATCTCTCTGGCCCCATAAATATAGTATATTTAAAATCAAGTAAA
This sequence comes from Nannospalax galili, assembly GCF_000622305.1. Classification (NCBI taxonomy): domain Eukaryota; kingdom Metazoa; phylum Chordata; class Mammalia; order Rodentia; family Spalacidae; genus Nannospalax; species Nannospalax galili. The sequence goes on from NW_008352648.1 coordinate 3,039,896, forward strand.
ATAAATTGACTTTGTAGCTACAAGAAAATGAAAATTACCATGGTTACCTTTATACACTGTACCAAGACACAATGAGTAAAGTCAGAGACATGTTATTTTTACCACATTTTTTACCCAGGAACTGTTTGAAAAGAACAAGCTAAAATGGCCTTTAGCTCTGCAGTAGCCAGTGTGATGATGAGATAGAAGTAAGAAGACTATTGTCCTTCATAAGAAACACCTGTATTTAAAGCTCTAATTATAGGGTCAGTAATAAAGACAAGTTTGAACAAGCTATTTCCCAGAATTCAAAACATCAGAACATCCAACTTCATAAAAGTATTTTAGACCTATAGAAGATATTAATGAAGTCATTTTAAAAAACCTACCTTGGGGGCTGGAGAGGTGGGTCAGTGGTTAGGAGCACTGACTGCTCTTGCAGAGGTTCAGTTCCCACACCCACATGGCGGCTATGAACCGTCCTTAACTCCAGTTCCAGGGGAATTGACACCCTCTTCTGACCTCCGAAGCATTGCACGACATGGGTGCATTCACATACATGCAGGCAGTACAGTCATACACATAAAAATAAATTTTTTTTTTTTAAACCCACCTTGTATTGAAACTTTTTCTCTCTTTATATTGTAGGTCCAGTCGTTTACGTCTTGGATCTTGCAGATAGACTGATCTCAAAAGCTTGTCCTTTTGCTGCAGCTGGAATAATGGTTGGATCTATCTATTGGACAGCTGTGACTTACGGAGCAGTGACAGTGATGCAGGTTCACTCTTTGACTATTCAGTGATACAGCTTTTGATATGGTCTTTTAAATATTTAAAGATTTGTTAGGGATTTTTAAAATTTATTTAAAGAAAGTAATGATACTATCATGACTAAAAAATAAGAAGCTATATAAGAAACAGTTTAGGTGAGATGGCTGAGTGGTAGAGGTGCTTGCCACCAAGCCAAGAGATCTGAGTTCAGTTCCTGGGGCCCACATGGTAGAAGGAGAGAAATGACTCCCACAAGTTATCCTCTGACCTCCATACTCGAGCTGTGGCACAACCTGCCCACACCCCCCATCCCCACCCCCACCCCCCAACACAGACAAAATGAAAGAAATGTAATGAAGAGTGATCTAGGCAAAAGTCCTCATTTGCCCAGGTCCTCCCATCATCTCCCCAGGAAGCCACTATTATTAATTTTATATTATAGCTGCAACCTCTCTTTTTTATAGTGACTCTTGATCTTTTCATATATAACATTACAGAAAATCTGCATAACATTTTATATATAGTGTTAGGGTTCAAAAATCGAGACTAATTCCCACAGATACCAAAAAAATTATACAAAAAGCTTATTCAGGAATTTAAAGTAAAAACAACCAAATGGCGGCTAGCCAGGCACAGACTACACGAGCCAAAGATGGAGTCTGGCCCCGAACAATAGCAGGCAGGGCCTTTTATTGGGGAACTCCACAGAAACCCGAGCGCACACCAAGCGTCTTTTAAAATAATTGGATGTCCCCATATCCTGAGTACAGGGGGAAGTCTTGATTGGTAGGGGCTGTCTTCAGGGCATTGGAATATGCTGACTGATATCTTTTAGGGCCCAGAAGTTTTTGTTCATACCTTATAAGGCTTTTACATGTCCAGGGCTTGCATAATTTATAGCTTCTGGTGGGGAGAGGGGTAGCAACTGGAAAATTTTATAGTATGCCTGAGCTTGTCCGGGCTTGTCTGAAGATGCTAGCCAAAATGGAGTCAGAGCATTCTGGCTCTTCATTCCCCCCTAGAGTTATGGCAAGGGTTAAATCTTTAAGCCAAGCAAATTAAAGAAGCCGTTAGACGGAGCATTTAGGGCGGTGGAACCATTTCTATATTGTCATAAGGCTCGGGGTCTCGATTTAAATGAGTATACTGTGAACACAGTATCATCAGTTGGACTGTCTGTATCCGTTCTCAGATGAATTTGAGCAAGGCATTAAGAATACAGGGGCCTGCTAGTAGGAGTAAGAGGAGAGGTGCGACTATTGCTGAGATCAAAGTTGTTAACCATGGGGACCAGTCAAATAGGGATTCATACCAATTTTGTTGATTTAGTTGTTCATTTTCCCTTTCCTTAAGTCTTTTACAGACCTCAGCCAAAGACTGTTTTAGAACTCCCAAGTGATTGACATAGAAACAGCACTGTTCCCCTAGGGCAACAGAGAGTCCTCCTTTCTCTAGAAAAAGTAAATCCAGCCCTCTCCTATTTTGTAAGGTTACCTCAGCTAAAGAGGATAGAGAGCCTTTGAGGTGGTGTATAGATGTTTCTAATGATTGTATGTCTAACTCTATGGCCTGTCTAAGAAGGTGTTAATTTTTATCCTGGAGGACTAGCGCTGAAGCCCACAGACCAGTTGCAGTGGTTACTCCAACCCCGAGTAGACAGGACAGTTGCAGTGGTTCCTATGGCCCTACGAGGTCTAGACTCTTCTGAGACTGTGGTTTCCATTTCTATGTCTGTTCTATAATATAGATGAGGAACCACCTGCACTAGTTCACAAAAATCCCCGGTCTGGTTTAAAATGGAGGAGTGGAGGCATGTAGTTAGGCCAGAGGTACAGGTCCACCAAGTGGAGTTGGGGGGCACCATACATAGGTTAGGTGCAGTAGCCCCTATCTCTTGAACAGAGTTACATAGATGTTGGTAAGAAGGGGGGACAATTTTATGTGAGGGAGTCACGCATAGCCCTTTTCCATACACTTAGGTAAGAGTAAGTCCCCTTCTTCCCGTAGGCAGGGGAATTCTACAGGCATGGGGTCAGAAGTGACAGTATAATTTCCTGGGAGGGCTAGCCCATCATAAAAGGGAGGGCTCGGGTCCATGCAAAACCAGCAATGGATAGGTTAGGGGAGGTATTATTTAAAGCAATAAAGGTGGCATTTAGGAGGTTAGTAAGTCCAGGGGATGGCTGCAGGGGCTTTTGAGCCTTGTGGACCCCTGAGGGGGTAGATCTATAGGTGGGTGGAGTGGTGGTGTTGTCAGGTTGGACAGTTTGGCTAGGGGCTGGCCATCCAGCAGATTTAAAAATTGTTAAGGGCAGTGTTGGTCATCCGGTGGACTGTAATATTGTCCGAGCCAGCCCTGTCTGAGTTCCTAAGGCTGGACCCACCTGAAGGTGGACGGAAAAAAGTATTCCCAGGTGAGTTCCTGAGGCATATAGCCTCAGCCCCCAAGTTTGCCCATCAATCCATTTTTGTTGTTGTTTGAGTTCTCTTCCCTTTGGGGTATAGCTCAAGGAGATAGGGATGCATCTAAGGGAAGTACATGGTCCATCAAGTTGCCCTGTGTTGCGGTTTCTAATAAGCCAGGACCAGCCAGGGACTGCAGTTACCTGGATTAAGTCGGTAGTGACTGGGGCAGCCCAATTAATATATCCAGTGGACACGCAGCTCCAAGAAGCACAGAAATAATCCCCTGGCCCCCCACAGGTACTTCTCCAGTTACCATTGTCGCCTGGGCAAACATAAAAGTGGTGTTCCCGAGTCCTCTTTCAGGCGTGGGGGCTCTGGCAACCATAGTCTGCAGTGCCTGACGGAGAGGACAAGTCCCAAGTTCCTTCAAGCAGATTGCAAAGGTCAAATGTAATCTTGGGGAACCAGGCACCTAGAGGTCCCAGATGAGAGATGTTCAGTATCTTCCCAGTGGATGTGCTAGTATCTATCCAGGTGATATTTTGGAGTCCATAGGGGGAGTTAGCTAGGGCAGGCTCTGTGAGAAAACATAAGGCAACAAGGGTTAGGGTGTAGCTGTGATTTTTAGCTTGAGAGGATTGTCTTTTACCCATGTGATTGTCCATCTCTTGTTCAGTTCACCAGGTTTGTCTTTTTTCACCAGTTTCAAGTGTGAAAGATATATCCAGGTCTTGACACTGTCCACTTTGACCACAGTGGGTATGATGAGGATCACGATGTGTGGCCTCTTCCAATGAGGTCCAAGGGGCCAAACAAGGTCTCCTGGCTTGAATCCATGCGGCTGGGCTGGTGGCAGTTTGTAAATATGCCTCAGCAGAGGGAAAATGTTGTCTTGTGCAATCTGTAAGGCCTGTAGGGACTTATGAAATTAGGATTCAGACAAATCAATTAGCACATCTGAAGGCAGCTTCAGAAGCAAAGGGGGTGGTCAGCCATATATGATTTCATAAGATCTTAGGCCTTGAGTATAGGGGGTATTTCTGACCCTGTATAGGGCAAAAGGTAGGAGGCCGTCCAGTCATCACCAGTTTCTAGGGTTAATTTGGTTAAGGTCTCTTTAAGAGTCCAATTCATTCTCTCTACTTGCCCTGAGCTCTGGGGGGTGGTATGCGCAATGTAGCTTCCAGTTAGTCCCCAGTGTTTTAATTAACTCTTGAGTTACCTTAGAGATGAAGGCTGGTTCATTGTCTGACCCGATCACAGAGGGGAGTCCATATCTTGGTATTAATTCATTGATGATCTTCTTAACCACCATTGAGGAAGTTTCCCCCTTTGTGGGAAACGCTTCGACTCATCCTGAAAATATATCTACAAAAACTAGGATCCCGTCCTTTGAGGACGTTCCCTAGCCCAGTGACCCAGCTGTTTACAATATGCACACTAGTCTCTTTTTAGGCAGGGCCGACCTTCCTGTGGGGGTCATGGAGCTCGGGTTCCCTTTTTCATAGGGGGTTGGTCCCCCCCATTTGGGATTCGTTGCTCTTTCAGCCAACAGTATCCTAGCCAGCCCTCTAGTTTGTCTTTCTTCAGGGGTTTCTCTATCGTTAAATACCTGTTCACCACTGCCATCAGCTCAGAAAGGTTTTTGCCCTCGAAACCTTCCAGCTTTCAAAGTTTTTGTTTTATGTCTGGAGCTGCCTGATTCACGAAAGCCATATTGATGGCCATCTGATTCTCTGGGGCCTCTGGATCAATGGGAGTATGAGTTCTGAAAGCCTCTAGGAGGCGCTCCAGGTACGCTCCAGGAGACTCATCCCTTCCCTGCATTGCCTGACTGACCTTAGACAAATTGATAGGGCGCTTAGCAGCTGCCTGGAGACCGCCCCATAAGAATCTGGTGATAGACATTTAGGCATTCCCTACATTCGGGAGTATTGTAGTCCCATCCCTCTGTTGGGCGTGTGAGAGGAAAAGCACCCATAATCAAGTCCTCATTCTCTGTCGGTCGCCCATCATTTCCAGGAACTGCATGTCTGCATTCCTGAAGGATACAGTTCTGTTCCTCAGTGGTGAACAGGATATTCAATAACTGTTGGCAATCAATCATCCCAAGTGGGTTGGTGGGTAAAAAGAACGGTATCCAGGAGGGAAACTAGGGCCTGAGGCTTCTCCATGAAGGAGGGAGTCTGTAACTTCCAATTATACAGGTAACTAGTAGAAAAGGGAAAGTAGACTATGGGTGCAATTCCGTCCTCCCTCGGGGCCCAATCTCCTTCAGGGGAAGAGCTCATACAGTCTTCCCCTCACCCTGGGAGGGAGTGTGCAATGGGCTGGGCTTGGCCATGGGAGGAGCTGGCTCAGCCATAGGAGCTGGGGCCGGAGACTGGGAGGAACTGAAAGAAGAGGAAGAGGCTCAGGACCTGCGCGCTCTAGGTCTATCCTGAGCACTGGATGGGGCCCCATAAGGAGGCGGGAGTAAATCCACCTCTGGCGCTGAGGGGAGAACTTTGGGACCTGATGGGTTTTTGGTCTGAACTTTCTTCAGGGGAAGCAAAGTGGCTGACCCCTTAAGGCCCCGATGGCAGGGGCGGCAGTAAGAGATGCAGCCACTCGGGGGCACGGGGGGGGGGGGTGACCAGATATTGCCAACCCAGGATGTAGGGGATCTGGTCAGGGTGCCCCAGTTCCCCCAAGATAACTCCTTGAACCCTGTAGATGAGGGACAAGTTCAGGGACCCTTCAGGCAGCCATTCGACTTCAAAGGAGGGCCATTCGATGGTGCAGAGGGTCTGGAGGCTGGTCGACTTGACACGGAGTCCGGACATATTCAAGGCCACTCATACAAATGAGTCATCCTGAAAATGACTAAGAGCTAGATCAGGGGAGCTGAAGATGATGAGACTTTCTGGCCCATCATGGGATAATCTTCAAGAAAAAGGAATATAAGAAGAGGAATGAGCATGAGGAGGAGTAGAATGGAAAGTCGATAGACAAGGCAGAGCTCTGAACAGGGTGAGGACAGTATGAGATGGTGGCTTCCTAGAGGGAGAAATGAAAATCTCGCAGTGTGCGGAGTCAGCTGAGAAGGCTGCCCCTGTCCCTTTCCCAAAAAGATTTGGCCAGCCTGGATTCCACGTCAGACTTGACCCGAATCTTGCATCTGGTCCGCTCAGATTCCACACCGGGCTGGGCCAAGACTCTGGGCCGTCCCGCCTGGATTCCATGTCAGGCTGGAGCACGACCCCCTATCAGAGGAGGAGTCAGGGCGTCACCCATTCTCCTCCAGCTCTGGGATCAATAGCGCATCCACCTGATCTCTGTTGAGCCCCAGGATGTCCGGACTATGGGGGGGGTTGAGGAAGGGAGGGAGGACTTACTTACCAAGGCCGGCTCTGGTGGCACGTTCCCATATGTCTGAGGTTTCTATTCTCAAATCCCAGACAAGCCCCCAAATGTTGGGGTTCAAGAATCGAGAATAATTCCCACAGATACCAAAAAGATTATACAAAAAGTTTATTCAGGAATTTAAAGTAAAAACAACCAAATGGTGGCTAGCCAGGCACAGACTACACGAGCCAAAGATGGAGTCTGGCCCTGAACAATAGCAGGCAGGGGCTTTTATTGGGGAACTCCACAGAAACCCGAGCGCACACCAAGCGTCTTTTAAAATAATTGGATGTCCCCATATCCTGAGTACGGGGGAAGTCTTGATTGGTAGGGGCTGTCTTCAGGGCATTGGAATATGCTGACTGATACCTTTTAGGGCCCAGAAGTTTTTGTTCATACCTTATAAGGCTTTTACATGTCCAGGGTTTGCTTAATTTATAGCTTCCGGTGGGGGGGGTGGGGTAGCAACTGGAAAAATTTAACAATATGCCTGAGCTTATCCGGGCTTGTCTGAAGAAGCTAGCCAAAATGGAGTCAGAGCATTCTGGCTCTTCAATAGAACTATAACAGTTTACTAACCAGTCTTTAGTTTTTTGAGATGAGTCACTATTTGACCTCAAGCAATGTAATCTAAGTATACATAAATGAAATACTAGAGAACAGTTGTGCAATTATGTAAATATGACTATAGAACCACATAAACCTTTTTAACTCAGTAGAAAAGAATATTGTATTATAAGAAAAGTCTTGAGCCAACCCTCAAAGATTGAAATAATTTGAACTAATAGAGTAGAAGAAATAATGTAACCAAGGAAGCAAAAATTACAACATATTTATTATGTATTAACTCTTCAGAAACCACCTTTAGATATACTGCCTCAGTTTAAAAAAATCATTTGTTCCAGAAATGAGAATGAGAATGGTTAGTTGTGGCAGCCAATAAGTGTTGTGTCATTTAAGACTATTTGAGGGGCTGGAGAGATGGCTCAGCGGTTAAGAACACTGGTGGTTCTTGCAGAAGACCAGGGTTCGAATCCAGCACCCACATGGCAGCTAACAACTGTCCATAACTCCAGTTCCAGGGGATCTGATGGCCTCTTCTGTCTTCTGTGGGCATTGCATGACATGGTGCACTTACCTACATGCAGACAATACACTCATACACATAAAATAAAAATAATTTAAAAAATTTTTTTAATTAAAAAAGACTGAAGAGGTGGGTGCTGGGGCTGGATAAATGGCTCAGTGGTTAAGAGCACTGGCTGCTCTTGTAGAGGACCCACATTGGTTCCCAGCACGCACATGGCAGCTAACAACCATCTGACACCCTCTTACCTCTGGGCATTACACAGCACGGGTGCACTTACATACTTGCAGGCAATACACTCATACACATAAAATACAAA
>NW_008352648.1:3047890-3057116 GCF_000622305.1 Nannospalax galili
TAGACCAGGCTGGCTTTGAACTCACAGAGATCCGCCTGCCTCTGCCTCCCGAGTCCTAGGATTAAAGGTGTCACACCTGGTTCTCTGTGATGTGTTTAGAAGGTAGTATCTGAGCATATTTGAACTACCATTCTAGGCCATTGGTTTTTTTTTTGTTTTGTTTTTAAACAAGGTCTCCTATGTAACTGAGGTTACCTTGAATTCCTGATCCCCCTGCTTCAGCCTCCTAAGTGCTGAGAAAAGTTTGTGCCACCTTTTGGCAAAACTCTAATTTTTTTAAAAAAGTATAAAAATAAAGGTTTCATTATGGCGTTTTCATATGTATATCATGTTTTGTTCTTACTCATTTGCTCCCCCACAACCCATTACCTTTCCCCTCCTCTTGCTAGCTCTCTTTTCTCCAACTAGTCCTCCCTTCTAATTTCAAGTTTATATGTATGGGAAGGGGGTTATGTGCACATGAATGCATATGCCCTTTGCAACCAGAAGAAGGCATTGGGTCCTCTGGAGCTGGAGTTACAGGCTGTTATGAGCTGCTTGATGTGGGTGCTTGGAACCAAGCTCTGGTCCTCTGCAAGAATAATATGCCCTCTTAACTGCTGAGCATCTCTCCAGCCCTTCATGGTCCCATAGCTTTAAAAAAAGGATAATAGAATACTTAAGAATAAACCTAACTTTAAGACATTGACAAAAGCAGTTGAAAAGACATTAGAAGATAGACACATCCCCTACCCCCATGATCCTGGATTGGTAGAATTAATATTGTAAAATATATGTGTTGGCAAAAACAATGTACAGATTGAACACAGTCCTCATCCAAATTCTAATGCCTTCACAGAACTAGAAAAGGGAATCATAAAATTCATATGGAAGCATAAAATCCCTGGATAGCAAAAGCAATTCTAAGCAGAACAATGCTGTGTGTATTCCAATACCTTATCTCATTACACTACAGAAACCATAGTAGCAAAAAGTATAATACTGGCACAAAACAGGCATGTATACCAATGGAGTAAAATAGAAGACCCAGAAATAAATTCATACAGCCACAGCCACCTAATTTTCAACAAAGGTGTCAAATGTAAGCATTGGATATATGGTGCCAAGCATTTGTAATCCTAGCATTTGAGCAGTAGTGGCCTAGCATTTGAGCAGTAGTGGCAGGAAAATCAAAGAGTTTAAGGCCAACCTCTGCCACATAGTGAGTTTGAGGCTGTCTGCTTGGGCTATATGAGACCCTGTCTCAAAGACCTGTGTGTAGTGTGCACGCTAAAGTCAGGGGCAGGCAGATCTCTCTGAACTCAAGGCCAGCCAGGGTTACATAGTGAGACCCTATTTCAAAAAGCAAAACAACAACAATAACAAAAACATACATTGGGGGAGGAAAAAATAACAGCTTTTCAATACTGGGAAAACTGGCCATCCACCTATTGAAGAATAGAAAGAACTACATCTTGTAAATAAATCGAGACTTAACAGCTGTCTCATTGTTTTTTAGCCTTTTATTTCTGTATTTTGAAATTGTTTCCTATAAAATGAACTGAGCTCAAATATGCACCATTTCCTTAGATATAGAAGTAATTCTAGCAAATGCTATCTGCTTCACAGGTTGTAGGCCATAAAGAAGGGCTGGATGTTATGGAGAGAGCTGACCCTTTATTCCTTTTGATTGGGCTTCCTACTATTCCTGTCATGCTGATCTTAGGCAAGATGATTCGCTGGGAGGACTATGTGCTTAGACTATGGCGCAAATACTCAAATAAACTACAGATTTTGAACAGTATATTTCCAGGTAAGACCTTGAGTTGTGGCTATAAAGTACATGTCCAATTGACCTGTAGAAGAAGTATAACATGCTTTTTTCTTTATTTTTATTTTATGTGTTTGAGAGTATTGCCTCGTATGTAAGTACACCTGTGTGTTGTGCCCTGCCCTTGGAGGTCAGAAGAGGACATCAGATTCCCCTGGAACTGGAGTTAAGGATGGTTGTTAGCTTCCATGTGGGTGCTGGGAACTGAACCTGGGTCCTCTGCAAGAGCAGCCAGTGCTCTTAACCACTAAGCCATCTCTCCAGCCCCAATGTAACATGCTTTTTTACAAATGTTTTAAGGTGCTGGGTGTGGTGGTGCATACCTTTAGTCCCAGTAGCTGGGAGATAGAGCCAGGCGGATTTCTGTGAGTTCAAGGCCAGCCTGGTCTATACAGTTCCAGGTCAGCTGGGAGACCCTGTCTCACAAAAATAAATGTCTTAAGTTTAGCAAATCTAAGTATTAGTACTAACATGCTGCATTTTTCTCTGTAGGAATTGGTTGTCCTGTTCCTCGGATTCCAGCTGAAGCTAATCCTCTAGCAGATCACGTCTCTGCTACCCGAATTTTGTGTGGAGCCCTTGTCTTTCCTACTATTGCGACAATAGTTGGTAAACTGATGTTCAGTAGTGTTAACTCTAATTTACAAAGGACAATCTTGGTAAGATGGCTTTAATATTACTTGTTTCAAGTGGCTTGAGTATCAATAGTTTTTGTTTTTAAAAGGTAGAGAAACTTTTTATAGATGCTTAGTTTATGGTTCCTATGCCTGATTCCTCTGTCTGATCCCACTGTCATCTCAGCTTGAGGGAAATTTTAAAAAGGGAGTCCTGCCGCTGCAGTTCTGGCCTTCTGTGGGTAGTTTCTCTTCTGGAATATGTAGGAGTCATTCTACCTATCCCTCTTGACAGCTGGATTAGAGCTTCAATAGGGTCAGACTGTCTGGTTCAAATCCAAACACAGAAATAGTCTTTCTGCAAAGTGTAAGTCTAATTCTTTTCTCTGCCTGTATAATGGAAATAGTAACTACCTCAGAATACTTGTGAGGATTACATGAGATTAACTCTTAGTTCCAGGGATGTACCTCAGTGGTAGACTACTTGTTTAGGGTGTACAAGGTTCTGAGTTCGATCCCTAGCACCACCACCATTTAAAAAAGAAGATGAAGGACTGACACATAGCAAGCAGTCATGTTGTTTACTGTTGTTCCCACTTGCCCTCTCTGTTAGCAGTACATGGTGCTCTGGCATGCTTTTTGTATCGGAACAGGTGTAGAGCTACACAGAAGGAACATTACTCAGAGAATAATGTGGAAGGCATGTCTTCCTCTGCTGCCTTGGAATGTCTGCCTCTTTCCCAAGCTCACCCTCTAATAAACCAAGAGTGTTTCACTTGCAGTTAGTTGAATTTGTTTGGCAGCATAGCCTGCATCTTTGTGATAAATATAAAGTTCTTTTTCTTGTTTCTCTAAACATGCATTGTAAAAAAAATTAATTTCCCTTTTTATTTTAGGGTGGAATTGCTTTTGTTGCCATAAAAGGAGCATTTAAGGTTTACTTCAAGCAGCAGCAATATTTACGTCAGGCACACCGCAAAATCCTAAATTATCCAGAACAAGAAGAAGCATAAAACTGATTTCTGGTTCTGAGGCTTTTCATCCTTATGAGTCTGTTGTGTTGTTTTGATTCCATCATTAATGCACTAGTGGAGACTTGTGATAAGCTACTGCTCCTATATTTTTAAGAAACATAATAAAGCACGTAGGGCAGGGAAAATCCTCTCAGTAATCACAGAACTAAGGATGTGATTCATTTTCATTGTTTGTCTGTACTACTTTTATGGCAGTCAGCTAAACCATTATCTTAGCATGGTAAACCTAGGTTTGTTCATATTTTTCCAGATGAAAATGTAAAGAACAAACTGTATAAATATTAAACAATGGACATGCTGTTTTATTCTAATGCCTCTTTTGTATATATTCATGTTCAGTGTTTTCTTAGAAATAGCAACTCAATGATGGTATTGTGAGGATTTTCCTCACTGGCATAATTTGATTACATGCTAAACAAGAACATATGTTAATATGAAGAATTGTAAATTAGTTCTGAATAACAAACCAAAAAATGTATGTAAACATTGAAATGATGATCTGAACAAAAGAGATTTTGTTTCCTTTTCCTTAACCCATGTGACATCCTCCAAAATGTGTAGAGTAAATGTTTCCAGGGCTTCCAGATCACTTTTTCACTATTAAATTTTATTTATACAATGTTGACATCTCATAGTTCATAAAGTAATTTTGGTTCATGTAATCGTCTCTGTGTGTGTGTGTGTGTGTGTGTGTGTGTGTGTGTGTGTGTGTATGTACAGAGGGAGCAGAGGGAGGGGAGGGGTAGGAGAAAGATCAGGTCCTTTTCTCTCTCTTAAAAATTTAAAATTCATATTTCTAGAAATTAGAGGTGCCATTTAATAAGTTAATCAGAGAGTGACTTACCAAAAAAACAAACAAAATTATGTTACTCTTTTATTGATTCAGTTATTTAGGTTTTTTTTATTTTATGTACTCTTTTTATTTTATGTGTATGTGTGTATTGCCTGCATGTAGGTAAGTGCACCCATGTCCTGCAGGGCCCACGGAAGACAGAAGAGGCTGTCGGATCTCCTGGGACTGGAGTTATGAACAGTTGTTAGCTGCCATGTGGGTGCTGGGATTCGAACCTGGGTCTTCTGCAAGAACAACCAGTGTTCTTAACCGTGAGCCATCTCTCCAGCCCCAAAGAGTATTTCTTAATCACTTCCCTTTCACCCAGCCACTGTGCAGGGTACTATGGGATATAGTGGTGAACAAGGCTAACTTGTACCAGTTCTTACAGAGTTTACAATCTATAGAGTAAGCAATGGTAAAGCAAGGTAAGGTCTTGAGTTCTTTGTTTATATCAGTCAGTGAGCTAATTATGAATACAAGAAGTTGTAAGTGAATATTGAGGTAATCATTTTTTGCTAATTCAGTTAATAAGGTATCCAATTAGGATATCTAATATTTTTAGGGTGTTTTGAGTCAGGGTCTCTAGTCCTATAGGCTAGCCTCAAACTTCTATTTGAGGTGACCTTGAACTCCTGATCCTCCTAATTATAGGCATGCACCACCACACCTGTTTATGTGGTATTGGAGACTGAGCCCAGGGCTTTATGCCTGCAAGGCAAGCACTCTGATGACTGAACTACATGGACAGCTCTATTTTTAGATTTTGTTAAGTTTTATGTGTATGAGTGTTTTGCCTGCATATAATTATACCATGTGCATGCAGTGCCCACAGAAGACAGCATCAGGTCCCCTAGAAGTGGAGTTACAGATGATTGTTGGTCAACATGTGAGTGCTGGGATCCAAATTTAGACCCTCTGCAAGAGCAGCCAGTGCTCTTAACCCCTGAGCCATCTCTCCGACCCCCATTTTTAGTTTGTTTTTGTTTTTATCTTTTTGAGACAGGGTCTTCTGTAGCCCCAGCTGGTCTGGAGCACACTGTGTAGACCAGGCTGGCCTAAAACTCACAAAGATCGGCCTGGCTCTGCCTCCCGAGTGCTGGGACTAAAGGCATGGCCAGTCTCCTTTTAGTTTTTGTTTGTCATATTGATAGGGCTGACATTTTAATGATCGTTATTTAACTAGTTTCATATTCATTTTCTAAAACTGGTTCTTTAAGTTGTGTTTAATAGTGACCATTTTAATGTTCAACATTCTGAATGTTCTTTCAGTTCTTTTCATTAATTCAAATGAAAATTTTTAAATTCCAGAGATCTTAATTTTTTATTCATAATATATAATGCATGGAAACAAATGTTCCCCCCCTCACTGCGAAGTGGTTACTTCTCTTTAGAAGTGTAGCAAATATACATTGAGCTATGCTAGATTGTAAATAGTACATAATAATTTTAATAAAGACTGGTATCTTTGTAGGATGAATGTCTCAATTTTCAGTTTTATGGTATTTTTCTGAATGACTATTGAACACTCAAAATTTTTAGGCAGAAGGGAAGATTTGAGTAAACTTTAAGAACTGAAGTACTGAAGAGGAAATACTGATTATATATAAAATAACTTAGATAATGTAGCTGTAATTATGAAATATATTGGCTTCTTTGATTTCCAGTATGGAAAGATATATTAGACATTTCCTGGACAATTTTGTTAAATGGAGGAGCTTTTACAAAGGTATCCAAGCACTCAGTTCCCCATGTTCTTTAATGTCCGAGATAGGGAGTGACTGCTTGGGTTTATTAGCCTCAAGGCCCATGCAGGCCAAACAACTAATCCTTTGGGGACAGGAGGTGAGGATTTCTAGATCTTTGGGGAGGGAACCACAAGTGCCTGGGGACCAGAGTGGCCTCTAGCCCTGTCATTGAATAACTATGAAGAGCCTTAGTGGAAGAAATACCAAATGCCAGTCTCCAGAAGGTGGCTTAACCAACCATAAAGTAACAAAGCCTGGCCAGACTCAAAGCTGGATGGGCCTTCATTCAAATCCTAGTTTGAGTTTTAATAACTATGTATAACCTTGACCAAGTGACTGTTCAGCCAGTTATTTTCATACCTAAAATGCAACTAATACTTGAACAGTTTCTGGGATTAACAGAGAAAGGAACAGAGGCCATTTAGGTTCCAAATGCTTCCTAAAGAGTAGCAGTAGTTTATTAGACAGTAAAGTAAAAGGCAGTAGAGGAAGAAGAGGAGATGGTAGGCTTTAAGGATGTGTGAGTATAATGGTCTCCAGCTTATTTTCATACTGCTTTTCTGTTATTTCTAGAAACTTTAATGTTTTAAACCTTTTTATAAAATTCAGTGATGATTGGTAGAATTCTATTTATTGTGGAAGTTAATCTCTAAGTGGCTGAAAATATTGTTCATCACACAATTATCAAATAACTAAAGAATATATAATAAAACATAGTGACTTCATTAGTCACTGCCTTGCTAATTCCGCTGTAATTTTTTTAACATCTTGTTTTTAATATAGAAAACTCAATATTGGCTGGATTTGTTTGAATAAAGAATTTTTATGTTCTCTAGGTGTATTTTTGTCTTTTGAACCAATCCTACGTTTAATTTAAAAGTCATGGTTACCAAGGTTCAAGCAAGACTTTGTTGTTTTGTTTTGTTTGTTGTTTGGGGAGGAGGGGTTTGTTTGATTTGGGTTTTGAGACAGGGTCTCACTATGTAGCCCTGGCTGGCCTGAATCTCAAGACCAGATTGGCCTGGTGGATCACAGAGATCCATCTGCCTCTGCTTCCCAAGTGCTGAGATTAAAAGCCTGAACCACCATGCCCCACCAAGGCTTATTTATATAAAAGTAATTTCATTGTTTTTTAAGATTTATTTTTAATTATGTTGTTCTGTGTGTGGGGATGTGCGTATGCAAGTGCAGGTATCTGTGACCTCCAGAAGAGGGCATCAGATTCCCTGGAGCTGGAGTTACTGGCAGTTGTGAGCTGCCTGATGTGTGTACTGGGAACCAAACTCGGGCCTTCCACAAAAGTAGTACTCTTAACCACTGAGCCATCTAGATGGGAGTTTCTCATTATGTAACCCTGGAACCTGTTATGTAAACCAGGCCTCTAACTCAGAGATCTGTCTGCCTCCCAAGTGCTGGCATTAAAAGCAGGTGCCATCGCTCCCAGTGCTCTCTATTAAATTTTTATTTATTCAGTGTGTGTGTGTGTGTGTGTGTGTGTGTGTGTGTGTTCACCTGCATGCCATGATGTAGAATTCTGAGGACTTTTGGAAGTGGTTCGTTCCTTCTACCATTTTAATCCTGGAGATTAAACTCAGGTTGTGACAGCTGGCATCAAGCACCTTTACCCACTGAGCCATCTCACCAGCCCTGTAGTTTTAAAAACCTATAGAGTACTTGCCTGTGCTGCATAAAGTTGTGAGTTCAATCCCCAGCAATGGATAAACTGGGTGTGGCAATACATACCTGTGATGCTTGCACTTGGAGGTAGGTACAGGAGGATCAGAAGGTCAGGGTTACATAGCCAGTTTGAGGTCAGTCTGAGCTATTCGAAATTCTTTGTGTTAAAAAAAAAAAGCCATAGAATTTGTTTTAATTTTATATTCAAAGTAACCTAAAGACACAGATGTCTTCTGAGATACTAGGAACTTTAAAATTTTTATTTCATGTGTCTATCTGAATGTATATAAGGGCACCACATGTGTGCAGTGCCTTCAGAGGCCAGAAGAGCATCAGATCCCAAGCCCCAATTTTTGTTTTTGTTTAATATTTTATTTATCATTTTAATTTTATGTGTATGCATGCATTGCCTGCATGTCGGTAAGTGCACCTGTGTCGTGCAGTGCCCACGGAAGACAGAAGAGGCTGTCGGAGCCCCTGGGACTGGAGTTACCAACAGTTGTTAGTGGCCATGTGGGTGCTGGGATTCAAAACCGGGTCTTCTGCAGGAACAACCAGTGTTCTTAACTACTGAGCCATCTCTCCAGCCCCATTGTTTTTTTTAAAAAAAAACAGTTTTAGCTGGGTGTGGTGGCTCACACCTTTAATCCCAGCACTTGGGAGCCAGAGGCAGGCGGATCTCCGTGAGTTCGAGGCCAGCCTGGTCCACATAGTTCCAGGACAGCTGAGGCTGCAGGAAAACCCTGTCTCAAAAAGACCAAAAAAAAAAAAAAAAAGTTTCATTTAGCCCAGGCTGACATCAAACTTGCTATGTAACTGAAGCTGACCTTAATCTCTTCATATGAAACATCTTCCAAGTGCTGAGATTATAGGCATGAACCACCAAACCCAGCTAAAGGCCCTTGCACTAACAAAGATGAGTTCATTTGGTTCTAAGTCACTCCACTGCCCCTGTCTGAGATACACACTAAAGGGAGAAGTGGATTTAGGTGGACTTGGATGCATGTTCCAGTTGATGATTAGATGCAAGGCAAATTCACTCCTAGACCTTCAACTTCCTCATAAATAAAAGTGAAGATTATAATCTTCTGGGTTATTGTGAGGATTAAGTGAGGTGACTTTCTAGGACATCTGGAGACATGGGTACACAGTAGAAATTTGTTTGCTGGTAAGCTCTCTGGTCCACTGGAAACAAAATTGCCCCATTGCTGCTCCTCTCCATGCACATAAGAAATCCTACAGGCTCAGAACACCTTGTCTTGTTTAATTGCCTGCCTGAACAAAGGAATTAGGGAAGGAGCACATATAGAAGCCTGTGGAAAAGCAACCACCCTGCTGTTCAGACCCTTGTAGCCTTAAGCATTTTAGTGGTAAAAGTCTGCTCAGGTTACTATGAATCAAAAGCAGAGGCTGGTGGATCTCTGTGAGGCCATCCTGGTCTGTAGTCTGCATAGTGACTTCAGGCCAGTTGGGGCTACAAGGAGACCCTGTCTCAAAAAAAAAAAAAAAAA
>NW_008352648.1:3057138-3069375 GCF_000622305.1 Nannospalax galili
ATTTTATGTGAGTGTTATGCCTACATGTAGGTAAAATGCATCCGTGTTGTGCAATGCCCGCAGAAGAGGAAGAGGCTGTCGGATCCCCTGGAACTGAGGTTACTGACAGTTGTTAGCTGCATGTGGGTGCTGGGATTCAAATCCAGGTCTTCTGTAAGAACAGTGTTGTTAACCCCTGAGCCATCTCTCCAGCCCCAGTAAAGCACTTTTTAAAAGCAAGCTTTTTGTAAATGGAAATACATGTACACAGCACAATTACAAATGAAGACAGTAGCATGATTCACAGCAGCCAGAATGTGGAAGCAGCAAAAATGCCCATCAGCTAATAAATAAGATTTTCATATCCATATAACAAAATATTATTTGAACAGAAAAAAGAATGAGCTACACATACTACAAGGAAAATTCCAAAGGGGGTAAAAAGATATTTTTCAAAGGTGATAATGATTTCTACTCTCATATTAAAATATATTTAAAAGAGCCACTTAAAATAGTATGGAATGCTGAGTGTGGTGGTACTTGCCTTTAATCCCAGCACCCGGGAGGCAGAGAGAAGCAGGTGGAGTTCTGTGAGATCAAGGCCAGCCTGTTTTACATAGTAAGACAGAGAGAGCTTGTCTCAAAAAAAATAACAGCAGCACACAAAATATTGTTACAGAAGAAGTATAAATAGAAAATACAGAAATCCAAATATAAGCAGGAATTTTGTATGTGGAAAAAAGCAGTCAGTGAAGGCTGGGAGTGTGGCACAGTGCTAGAGCACTTGCCTAGCATATCTGTGGCTCTGGGTTCAGTCTCCCACACTGAAAAAAAATGAAAATTAAGGTGGATTAATCAGTATATGATGTTGCAACCATATTTACCAAGATATATTTACCAAAATAAATTCCAATTTGAATAACTTCAGCATGAAAAAATGGAATAATTGAAACTAAGTGCGTGAAAAGATGCTTGATATCATATATCATGAGGGAGTTGATATATCCAACGTTTACTTTTAGAATGGCTAAAATGCAAAAGTTGACAATACTAAATGCATCCAAAAATATGGACAACAGGAACTTGTTCAATGCCAACAGGAAAGTATATGGTACGGCCTCTTTGAAATGCAGTCTGGCAGATGGGGTCCTACTGGACTTACTAGCACTTTCGTTCCCAGGTATTTACTTGAATGAATTAAAAACCTCAGTCCACACATAACCTGCATATACATTTTATAACAATTTAACCCATATTCATCAAAAGCTGAACACAGCCAAGGTGTCCTTCACAGTGAATAGATGATGGAACATCCCTAAGTGGATTATGACTCAGGAAACCACCAGTCACAAAAAGGGAGAGGGAATAAACTGCCAAGCTCAAAATGATCTGGAACAACACTAAATGCATACTGCTGAGCAAACAAAAGCCAGTTTGAAAAGACAGAATGATCCAACTAAATAAAAAAGACCCCGGGTGTGGTGGCAGAAGCAAGCAGATCTCTCTGAGTTCAAGGCCAGCCTGATCTACATAGCAAGTTCCAGGTCAACTGAGGCTACAGGGATTCCCTAGCTCAAAAAGACAAAAAAAAAAAACAAAACACCCAAACAACAGAAAAAAACAAAGACTAAAGGACAGAGACAATAACAGATCAGGAGGTGCCAGAAGTTGGGGTTGGTGGGGAGTAGTGGTAATGAATAACTGCAATAAGAATTTTAAGCTAGCAAAACTGTTCTGTGTGATGCTGATATTATGCAACATCAAAATCCATAGAACTATATAGCACAAAAGAGGACTGGAATGTAAACTCCAGACTCCAACATATCTAATATGATAATGTTTCAGTATTGCTCACTCATTGTAATGAGTACCATGCAAGGTTGTTTATTTGTGGGTTTTGTCTTGCTTTCTATGTTGTTTGATTTTTTTTTTTTTTTAAGACAGGGTCTCCCTGTAGCCTCAGCTAGCTGGAACTCACTATGTAGACCAACCTGGCCTGGAACTCACAGACGTCTGCCTCGCTCTGCCTCCCAAGTGCTGGGATTAAAGGCATGCACCACCACACCCATTGTCCATCATTCTTGAAACATTTCTTCACTGAGTTTTGGAGAGCCACACCCCTCTCCCCTCTGCCTCACACACTGCACATTCCCAGACTCCTCACACACTGCACATTCCCAGACTCCTCACACACTGCACATTCCCAGACTCCTCACACACTGCACATTCCCAGACTCCTCACACACTGCACATTCCCAGACTCCTCACACACTGCACATTCCCAGACTCCTCACACACTGCACATTCCCAGACTCCTCACACACTGCACATTCCCAGACTCCTCACACACTGCACATTCCCAGACTCCTCACACACTGCACATTCCCAGACTCCTCACACACTGCACATTCCCAGACTCCTCACACACTGCACATTCCCAGACTCCTCACACACTGCACATTCCCAGACTCCTCACACACTGCACATTCCCAGACTCCTCACACACTGCACATTCCCAGACTCCTCACACACTGCACATTCCCAGACTCCTCACACACTGCACATTCCCAGACTCCTCACACATCACTATGTAGACCAGGCTGGCCTTGAACTCACAGAGATCCGCCTGCCTCTGCCTCCCGAGTGCTGGGGTTAAAGGCATGTGCCACCACATCCAGCAATAATTTCAAATCTTCATCATCAGCCCAGACTTCTCTCTTGCATTCCTAACATTACTGCCTATTCAACATCTTCACATACATGTGCATGTAATGTGTGTGTATGTGTGTCACAAGCCATGTGAAGCAACTTGGGGAGAGAGTAAGGAAGAGGGTAGGAAAAGAGAGAAAGAGAAGGACCTTGGGTGCCAGAATGCAAGAGAGTCCCATCACTGCTGTGTTAATCAGACCCAACTCCCCTGGCTGAGCCCTTCCTGAGCATCTGACCCACAAACTCTCCAACAAAATAATCATGGGGTACTTTGTGCAGCAACAGATAACAGACACAGCGACAGTCTTTAGTTTCTGGCAAACCTTGTGTACTTTTGATTCTGTTATTAAGGGCAACCCTAGGGTAAAGGAAGCAGGCAGGTTCTTAATAATCTTGGAGTCAAAGTATTTTGAATCTTTGCAGTTTCTCTTGTTCTAACCCTACTGTGGTGATTTTAATGAGAATGTCCCCCATAGGTTCCAGGTATTGGGCATTTTTGTCCAGTTGGTGGAACTGTTTGGGGAGGTTTTAGTGGGTGCTGCCTTGCTGGTGGAAGTGCATCACTGGGGGCCGGCTTTGAGAGTTCTTAAGCCTTGCCAGATTTCCTGTGGCTCTTTGCTTCCATGCCTGCTTATAGATGTAAGTGCTCCTCTCTCTACTCTGGCTACTTCCTGCCACCATACCTCCCCACCATGATAAACTCTGGTTCTTTTGGAAGTGTAAGCTCAAATAAACTCTTCCTTTTATAAGTTCCTTTGGGCACAGTGTTTTATCACATCAACAGAAAAGTAACTAATATACCACCATACCACCAGACACTCCTCTCAGGCCTTAGAGACCAGCCTAACTGAGGCACTACGGCATCTGGAAATATTAGGCCAATGCAATACCAGCACTCGGTAGACCAAACACCAAGCTCTGGAGTCCCCATGTCCATCATATTGGGCTTAGAGTGGCACCATTTGAGTTTCAATAGGCATGGGTAGCCCTGCCTGTTTGTCCCTGCCATTTGCAGCCCACATGACTTCTCTCAGGCTGTCTCCCATCAGTGTCTGCAATTCCCTTGGCAGGTATCCCATGTTCCTGACATGTCCCCACAACCTGGGGTCTCCATCTGCAACTTAGGTTTTACCTTCACAGCTTCACACATTGGCCCTTCAGGGCTTCCCTGCAGGGAACTGAACCCTGCTACACAGTGCCTGGACTCAGGCTCTTTTTCTGGGACCTCGATGGAAGCCCCAGGGCCCTCACAACTCTTCCATTCTGCATGCCTGAAAAGGAAGCGCTACCTGGATGATGCCAAGCTCTGCTGTCAACTCTAGATTTATCCAGGTTCTCTTGCACTGCAGCTACAGCAGCTTCAAAATGTCTTTGTCACTGAACTGGGGACAAAACTTCCTTTGGTGGCCCTGTTCAAGCTAGTTGCCCTGCAGGCTCAATCTTCTTATGGACTCTTTTTAAATGAAAAATTTTCAAAAGAGTTTGCATTTTCACACCCTAGAGGCTTTGCTGTGTGCCATACCCTCAAGGCACCTTTCCTACAGTCCAAGTGCAGAGTCTCAGATTTCTCTTTAATGGCCCTAATGCCTTTAATTACAGCTGATTTGTCCAAAACCTTGTCAGAAACTTTAAATGTGACCATACTTCTTTCACCAAGCTGTACATTTTTCTGTTGTTTTCTCTCTGGATACTCACTGTAAATCTGACCAAAAGCAGCCAGCAACAACCACACTATAACTGCATGCTATGTTGTCCTAAAATTTCCTCCACCAAACAAATTAGTCCATTATTATTATTATTTTTTTTTGTCCTTTTTTGAAACAGGGTCTCCCTGTAGTCCCAACTGGCCTGGAACTCACTATGTAGACCAGGCTGGCCTTGAACTCACAGAGATCCCCCTGCCTCTGCCTCCCGAGTGCTAGGATTAAAGGTGTGTGCCACCACACCTGACAACTATTATTTTTTTTAATTTTATTATTTTTATTTTTATGTGTATGTGTGTATTGCCTGCATGTAGGTAAGTGCACTTGTGCGGTGCAATGCCTGTGGAGGATAGATCCCTTGGAACTGGAGTTATGGACAGTTGTTAGCTGCCATGTGGGTGGTGGGATTCAAACCCAGGTCTTCTGCAAGAACAGTGTTCTTAACCACTAAGCAATCTCTCCAGCCCTTATTTATTATTTTTATTTTATGTGTATGTGTGTATTGACTGCATGTAGCTAAGTGCACCTGTGTCATGCAATGCCCGTGGAGGACAGAAGAGGCTGTCGGATCGCCTGGAACTGGAGTTACAGACAGTTGTTAGCTGCTAGGATTCGAACCCAGGTCTTCTGCAAGAACAACCAGTGCTTTTAACCACTGAGCCATCACTCCAGCCCCCCAGCCATTACTTTAAAATTCAGTTTCATTCAATATTTTAGGAACCAAGCAATAAGTAGCCAGATTCTTTGCAAGACGTAACACAAATGGACACTAGCCCAAGTCCCAACAGAGTTTCATTCCCTTAAGAAACCTCATGGGAATGGTCTTTACTATTCAAGTTCCTTTTGGCATTCTAGTTTTCCACACTCATACCAGAATAGCTTAAAAACTGCTTACAACATGCTAGGGCTTCTCTAGTTCACATCGCCAGTCTCTTCCACATTCCCCCCATAAGCCAGTTCTAAAGGACTACAAACCACGGGGATGGGATATGGTCAGGTTTATCACAGCAATGAGCACACTCTTGGTACCAGTTTTTACTTTTCTGGTAGCTATGAGAAAAATACTTTATTGGGTTCACTGTTTCAGGGGATGCAGTCCATTGTGTTAGGGAATGCACAGGGGCTGGGGCAGCTCAGTCTTTAGCCGTAGGAAGATGAGGCAGCAGCTCCTCAAATCATGGTGAATTAGGAAGCATAAAGACGACTGGTAGCAGGGCCAGCTATAACTCTCAAAGACTGGCCTCCAGTAGCCTATATCTGCCAGCTGGGCCACATGTCTCAAAGGTTCCATAACCTCCCAAAATAGTGCCACCAGCTGGGGACCAAGTGTTCAAACACATAAGCCTGTGGGAGATATTTCAGATTTAAACTATAACAGGAGAGAATGTGCTTGTTATGAAACTCCCAGCATCCTGCTCTGTCCTTATGAAAGCTATAGTTATCATTTCAACTCAGTAGCAAGGCATTTCTGAAACCTGTATCTTTTATGAGAGCTCTGCTATTAGGTGCTCTTCAAGGATGAAGAGAGAGTGTGAGTCTTCAGAACAGAAGAGGGACAGTTCCAATTGCTTTTTGCCTAGAGGGCTCATCTATGGACCAGTACAAGAAGTACGTTTAGCAAATGACTTAAAACATAAAGAATAGTTCCTTAAATGCCCTACAATTCTCTTTGTGTATTTAATTTTTCAAAGCTTATGCATCCACTACATACTATATATCTTTGATTTTATTGTTTAGTATTATTTTAGTATAGTATAATTTAGTATTATTAGAGAGAGTATGTGTGTATGTATGTGTGTATGCCCTCTTCTGGGCTCTGCAGTCACCTTCACCTGTACATATGATATATACAAAGTACACATAAATAAAAATAAATCTTTTTAAAAATTCACTGAATTATTAACTTTTAAATCTTTGTATTTACCATACATAATTATTAGTCAATATAAAAAAGAATTGGCATCTGGGCAACAAAATGGCTCAGTGGGTAAATGTGATGGTTTGAATGAAAATATCCCCCATAGGTTCCAAGTATTTGGGCATTTTGTCCCCAGTTGGTGGCACTGCTTTAGGAGACTTTTGGAGGATTGGACTTGCTAGAGGAAGGACATCACTGGGGGTGGGCTTTGAGAGTTCTTAACCCTTGACAGAGTTCCAGCCGCCCTCTGCATCCTGTGCCTGCTTCAAGATGTGAGCACTTGGGTTTCCACTCCAGTCGTCTCCTGCCACCATGCCTCCTGCCGTGATATACTCTGATTCCTCTGGAACTGTAAGCTCAAATAAATTTCTATAAGTTACTCTGGTCAATGTTTTTATCACAGCAACAGAAAAGAAATGAAAACAGTAAAGACGCTTGCTACCAAGGAAGAGGACCTGAGTTTTATCACTAGAACCTACAAGGTGAAGGAGAGAACTGACTCCTGCAAGTTATCCTCTGACCTCCACATGTACACCAGGGCACAGGCATGTTCCCCCAGGGCACAGACATGTTCCCCAGGGCACAGGCCCATTCTTTACCCCAATAAATAAATGCAACAAGAAAAATAAATCATTTCAAATGATTTGACTTCTCCAACCCAGAGCCAAACAGTTTAGAATAACAAAAACCTCCCACTCAGACCCTAATCCTAGCCTAATATTTAATTTCCTCCTTAACAAATGTTAAATAATTCCTGAGCTTGCACTTTACCTTTTTAAAATGTGTGTGTGTGTGTTAGTGTAAGCATGTGTGTATAGGTGCATACAATCCATGTGTGCACAGAGGTTAGAAGAGGACATTGAGTGTCCTTGAAACAGGTTCTCTCACTGAGCCTTGGAGATATGCTGGTGGCCAGCATGCCCCAGAGATACTCCTGTCTTTACCCCATCAGCACTCATGGTTACAGGCGTATTTGACCACCTGGCTTTTTCCCTAAGTTGACCATGCCTGACTTTTTATGTGGGTTTCTGGAGATTTTAACCTAGGTTCTTGTACTTGAGCAGTAAGCACTTTTACCCCAGGAACATCTCACCTTGCCCCTTGCTCCTTATCTTTAATGGAGACTTTGAAACAAATATAAAAATATGTTAATTTATGGAAGAGAAAAAGACCTCCAAAATGCAGAGGCACATTTCATAGAGGGTCAGTATAATTCTCACAGAGCCTCTCTCACATGGTCTTCTACCTAGAGCTCTTTACTTTCACTCCCACCCTGCCAAGACTCCAGCAGCAGGGGAAAAGTGCCTTTTCTCCAGCCCAGCACTTGAATGGCACATGACTATGACTCTGGGCATCTGCTGCTCTCTGGCAAACACTCTCATTGAAGGAAGGTGCACAGGACATTCTGGTGACTGTTGTCTGACAAGCAGAGAAAAGATGAGGCTTTAACACACAAGTCTATGGGAGGACATTGCGATTCAAACCATAATTGAATTAGCAAAATCTCTGCTGCCCGTGAGCTGCTGAAGCAAGGGGTAGGGGTGAGGTGCCAGCCTCTCCTCTGCATGGCAGTGCCTGCTTCCTTTGGAGTGACTTCAGGCTCTCATATGTACTGTTAATGAGGCAGTGGCTCACACAGAGACGCAAACCATTGCCTTTCCTTCTGTCATCACACGCAGGCTGTGTGCATCGGGGCAGCTTCAGTGTCCTCACTCTTCAGCTCACCTCCAGCATCTCTTTTGCAGAAAACCAACTTCTGTTTGACCATCGCTGTCTCGGCTGAGTCAAGTTTTGTTCTCTTGGTGGGGTGGTATGAATGAGAATGTCCCCCATAGGCTCCAAGTATTTGAGCATTTTGTCTCCAATTGATGGCATTGTTTTGGGAGAGCTTAGAAGGTGTGGCCACGCTGGAGGAAGCACGTCACTGGGGGCAGGCTTAGAAAGTTCTTAAACCTTGCCAGATCTCCAGTTGCTCTCTGCTTCCTGTGCCTGCTTGAAGATGTGAGTGCTTAGCTTCTTCTCCTGCTCCACCTACCTCTGCCACCATGCCTCCCCACCATGATGGACTCTAATTACCCTGGAACTGTAAGTTAAATAAACTCTTCCTTCCTTTTGTAAGTTCCCTTGGTCATGGTGTTTCTATCACAGCAACAGAAAAGTGACTAACACACTTGGCGTCAGGTCCAACTTGGTTTTATCCTCTAAAATCTCATGCTCTCCATAATTGGCAACTGGTACCCATGGTACTCATGGTAGACAAGTCCTGAGAAGAACTTGATGCTGATATAGTGATAAGTCAGGTCAACTCCATATCCTTGAAGCAGGGGTCAGACTTCTCTGTTTCCTCAGCCTCCACCTTCACATCACCATGGGGCTGAGATAGATTCTGGGTTTGCCCCAAAGAGGCTTTGACCCTATTTCAAAACCACAAAGCCAATCTGAATCAGGAACTGAGCCTCAGGATCTTTCAGAGACACCTGTTCATGATCCAGCTTGGTCCTCTCACTCCTGCCAGGTGCAGATTTTTGGCAATTTCAACCCCAAGTCCTTTCATGACAACAAGCAGCACCCAGGAGGCCTTCAACCAGAGTCAGTTATGTGGCTCCAATCCCCATAAGCAAATCCGCTTATCATTAGTCAGATTGTGCTGCTTCTTTTTCTTTTTTTTTCTTTTAAGACAGTGTCTTGTGTAGCCCAGGCTTTACCAAGGATGGCCCTGAACTTCTGATCCTCCTGCCTCTACCTCTCAAGTACTAAGATTACAGATGTGTGCCTCCACAAACAATTTATGAGGTGTTGGAGATTGGAGTCGGGGTTTCATGCGTGCTAGGCAAGTCCTTTACCAACTGAGCCACATTCCCAGGGCCCCTCCCCTTTTTAGCAGGATCTCACTCTGTAGTCCAGAATGCCCTTGAACTTTTGGCAATCCACCTACCTCGGCCTCCCCAGTGCCAAGATTACAGGTAACACACATAACACACACACACACACACACACACACACACACACATTTTGTATATTTTAGAAATTGTCTGATATATTTAGAATTTGCTTTGGTATATTTTTCCTCTTTTTGTGCAAACAAACAATTCTTTGTTCTATTAACATCCTTTTATGAATAAATTACATGGAAGCTAATTCATAGTACAGAAAACCATTACACTGTAGCATTTTATAAGCTAATTTTTCCCTAAATCCTATCCTGTTAAAAACTAGATTTTATTACTTTAAAAAAAAACAAAACTAGATTTTATTACTTTAGGGAAAGTCTCTGAAAATTTTTTTTTTAAATACAGCTTCAAAAAGAACACAGCTAGAGTAGGTAGTGCTCCAGTTTCAGCTTCAATTAATTCAATAGCTAATTCTCACTCTTTGGGGGGGTTTGTTTGTTTTGTTTTGTTTGTTTTTTGTTCTTTGTTTTATTTTGACAGGGTTGCCCTAGTCCAGCCTTCATGGAACTCACTATATAGACCCTCAATCTCACAGAGCTCCACCTGCCTCTGCCTCCCTAGTGCTGGGATTAAAGGGGTACGCCACCATGCCTGGTATTAACCCTTGTTTTTTTGGTTTTTTTTTTAATCTGGGAAGATGTGGCTGCATTTTTTAAATCATTACTTCTCTACTTAAGATGGAAATGTTTTGCTTGGTGGGGGAGATGGGTGTTGAGACAGGGTCTCACTATGTAGACCAGGCTGGCCTCCAATTCACAAAGATCCCCCTGACTCCATTTCCCATGTGCTGGATTTAAAGGTGTGGGCCACCATGACCAGCTGAAGGTGGAAATCTTAACATCAGTGTTTCAGAACTCTAAGCCTATAAATAGTAAATAATTGCTGCTACTGATTTCTTGTTGCAACTTACCATGGTCATGGATGGCATAAGGCCCAAGGGGAGAATTTACTAATATTATTTTGCTAAATGGACATAGTACCAAAATACCTTCTAGATACTTGATTTCCTACCCACAGATTACTGTCAGAGAAGCTTCTTCAGTGGATGGTGATTAACACAGAGATTGATAATTGGTCAAATATCAGAGAAGAGGCTGTGGAGAGCTCAGCCTACACAGGACATCTATATCACACCCCTCCTCCCAAGGCTCAGGAACATCCTGGAAGAGTGGTCAGAAAGATTGTAAGAGCCAGCAGTTGAGGAGAACTGCTATGAAAGAGTGTCTTCTGGGTGTGACAGGTCTGTTGTGCTACTCATGAACTCAAAGCAGATGTGGTTGACTGTACAAGACAAGAGTCCATTTTCAGGAGTTTCATTCTGCCAGTCTCCCCTCCCACTTGGAAATTGATTCCAAAAGGATTCAACACTTCAATGAAGAAAGTAGCTGCAGATATGGCAAAAATATCCTTGGTTGTTGTTCATTTGTTGACAAGATCTCACTGTGCGTTACAGGCTAGCAAGCAACTGAAAATGTAAAAGCAAGGGAAGAAGAGCCTTCATTTTGTTTCTGTGTTGGGAAGGCTACATTGATTTGTGCCCTGCTGAAGAGACAATAGAGTAGAAATAAAGCAATTCATCCTTGGCCTACCAGGCTGTGTAGCCACAACTGCCTTCAGATCTCCTCTTACCAGTACATTTTTCCAGAGGGGACGTTGTTCTAATTCACACAAAAGCTCTATGCAGGCTTGCTACAGCCTTGGTAGTAGGCCTCTATTTCTTTGGTTTGATGACTTTATTTCTCCTTTTTAGTGAATATTACAGATCCTCTGGTCAAAAGGAAAGAAAAAATTAACTCTATATGTTTGCAAATGTCTTTATTCTGCTCTTACACTTGATTGAAAGAATTACAGTTTAGAAATAGTTTTTCTGAGCCTAGGGAGATGGTTCCATTCAGTAAAGTGCCTACAGTCCAAGCACAAGGACCTGAGTTCATTCCCTAGAATCCACATTTAAAAGGCCAGGTGCAGTGGCTAGAGAGATGGCTCAGCAGTTAAGAGCAATGACTGCTCTTCCAGGGGACCCAGGTTCAGTTCCTATCACTCACATGGCAGATAACTACAGTTAGTCCTTAACTCCAGTTCCAGGGAATCTGATACCCTCTTCTGTGGGCATTGTACAACACAAGTGCACTTAATACATATAGGCAAAACACTCAAACATATAGACATTTAAAAAGGCATGGTGCTCGTGTGCAATCCTGGTGCTCGGGAGGCTGAAAGAGATGGATTTGTGGAGCTCTCTGGTTGGACAGACTAGCTTAATTTGCAAGCTCCAGGCCAATAAGAGTCTCTGTCTTAAAAAAATAAGGTGGAAGCTGGAGAGATGGTCCACAATAAGAGCACTCTTGCAGAGGACCTAGATTCAGTTCCTAGCACCCACATGGAGGCTAACAACAGTACGTAAGTTCAGTTCCAGGGGATCCGATTCCCTCTTCTGGCCTCCATGGGTATTACATGGATGTGGTACACTTAGAAACATGCAGGCAAAACATTCATACACATCAAATAAATAAAAAAGTTTTAAAAGGTGGACAGCTCCTAAGGAACAACAACTGAGGTTGACCTCTGGCCTCCACATGAACTCCAACACATGTGCTTAAATATTCATACACATGTCCACCCACATAATCCTGCATACACAAATCATTTTCCAACTGGAATGGTGCCCCATGCCTATAATATCTGCCTCAAGTGACTGAGGCAGGAGGACTGTTATGAGTTTGAAGCCAGCCTGACTATACTGTGAATTCTAGGCAAGCCTGGGCTGCTCTGTCTCCAAAACACAAAAACAGATTTTTCCTACAGAACCGTTAAGCTTTGCCCCTTGTCATATTTAAAGCACTAATTATACAGAATGAAGAGAGTGTATTGAAAGCAGCTTGAGAAAAGCATCGAGTCATGTGTAAAGACAGACCATCAGAGTAACAGCAGATTTGTCAACTAAAACTTCAAAAGCTGAGAGGCGTTGGAATGATGT
>NW_008352648.1:3069941-3076973 GCF_000622305.1 Nannospalax galili
ACTATGTAGACCAGGCTGGCCTTGAACTCACAGAGATCCACCTGCCTCTGCCTTCTGAGTGCTGGGACTAAAGGCATGCACCATCACGCCTAGAAAAATAATGAAATATTTTTTTTTAAAAGAATAGCAGGAGCCAGGCATGGTGGCCATCACAGCAGCTGTGATTACTTGAACAAGACCAGTATAAGATCAAGTCAGTTAAAATTCCAGCAAGGATTAGGGAAGAGCTCATAAGGCCCACCCCTAGCTGAGGAGCTATTGGCAGTTAATGGCTGCTGGGAGAGGGAGTCATTTCTCTTTGGGAGTGTGCCCATTGGTAGGTTGCCCATGCTCTAGTGGATAGCCCTACACCCCTGTGCATTCTGGCAGCAATAATTGGATTCAGTGGGTTATAAAAGAAGAGGGGAAGGATGAGGAAGAGGAGGAGAAGGAGGAAGAGGAGGAGGAGGATGAAGAGAAAAACATCAGTTTAGGAGGGGGATGTGTTAGGAGGTCTGGGAAGTGTTGGATAGGGGAATGGGGTGGATATAATCAAAATACATTGTATACACATTTGAAATTCTCAAAGAATATACAAAATATTTAAAAAATCAATCTTAGCTGAAAGGCATTTTCCCTCCATGGTCCTGGGACTTGATCCTAGGGATGACTTTCTTTCATAGCTTGGAAAACTAAGGCACAGAGACTGTTGTTTAGGCTTTCTAGTTTGCATTTTCAGAAACCAAGACAGGCTGACTGAAATGAAGTGAGGTTCAGGCAGGGATATTGAGAGCTGGCCGGGCAGGAGGACTGGCTAGGGAGTCTGGACCAGAACTAGGAGTGGTCCCTCGGGTACTGGGGCAGGGGGGCAAGATAAGAAACTAGTCTAGGAGCAGGAAGGTCTAGCCTGGGCCTTAGCAGATTTTTCAATACTCTATAAAAATCCCAGTTCCAGGGAGGAAGCATGCAATAGTAAGTGCCTGAGGAAGGACAGGCAGGCTGCAGAACGCTGGGCACCACCATGGATGTACTGAGTTGGGATCCTTGCATGTTACCATTTCAGAAACACATGAGCCCTGCATCCCTGATTGCCTTCTCCATGGGGAGGAGCTAGCACTCCTCAGCATGTGGTACTCAAAAAGGAAAAGAATGGACCTCTGAGAGCCCAGATCAGCAGCCCCTGAGCACTCGCTTTGCCAGGCTACCTCCTATATTCTCCCTTATGGCTATTGACAGACAATTCCTGCTGGTACCAGGACAGTTCTTTTTTTTTTTTTTTTTTTTCCCCTTTTCTATGTGTTGGAAGTTTTTCAGGGGCTGACGTCTAGAAGATCCGAGGGGAGCTTTGCTGTAAAATCTTTGATCTTCT
The DNA here is from genome assembly GCF_000622305.1 of Nannospalax galili. Taxonomy (NCBI): domain Eukaryota; kingdom Metazoa; phylum Chordata; class Mammalia; order Rodentia; family Spalacidae; genus Nannospalax; species Nannospalax galili. The sequence continues at coordinate 3,071,290 of NW_008352648.1, forward strand.
CAAACTGCTGAATGTTAGAAACCATTTTCTTCCCTCTTATATAACTTTTTGGACAACGGCAGACTGTTAATTAAGCCAGCAGCTTCCTTTTCTCCCTTTCTCAGTGCTCCTCTCTCACAGGGAATGGCTATAGATTTATTGCTATATTAAGGGGATGATGAAGATGAAAGTTTTGTGAGACCTTGAATTCAGGTGCCTTGGACAAACCAAGAACCTGGCTCTGACAGCATAATGACTCTGAAATGGAAGCGGGGCGACAAAAACCCAGAATTCCTTCATCTGGTCTTGCCTTGCCCAGGACTTTACACAGGGAAGCCTCCTGTGGAAATTCCCTACCTTTTCTGGAGCACCTCCCTCTCTGTCCAAACCTCTCAGAGGCTTCATCAGAGCAGTGAGGCTGGTGCATTGTTGTGCTGGTTAGTTTTTGACAGCTTGACAGAAATTGTCACCTGGGAGAAAGGATCCTTGATTGCAGAATTTTCTCCGTCAGACTGGTCTGTGTGCATGTTTATGAGGCAGATGTTTTGCTGTGCCTTTTTGAGACAGAATCTTCTTGTAGCCCCAGCTGTCCTAGAGGGGCACCACCACACCCAGCAAGTGAGGCATTTTCTTAATTGATAATTGATGTAGGATCCCTGGGCAGGTGAGTCTGGGCTGCGTAAGTGAACAAGCCAAAGGGAGCAAGTCAGTAAGTAGCATTCCTTTATGAGTTCTACTACAGCTCCTGCCTCCGGGTTCCTGTCTTGAATTCTTTCATGACTTCCCCATCAAAGATGGACTGTATCTTGGAACTGTAAGGTGAAATAAACCCTTTCCTCCCCAAGTTGCCTTTGGTCTGTGTTTTAGCACAGTGACCGAAAGCAAACGACTATGGTTGCTATCCTTGGTCCTGAACCATCATAATGAGTTGGGTCTTTTTTCTTGCTCTCATTGCAAATTATAATCAACAAAGAGACCTGATAAAAGTACTCATCACAGGGGCTGGAGAGAACTCAGCAGTTAAGATCACTTGTTGCTCTTGCAGAGGATCCATGGTGCATGCCTTTAATCCCAGCACTTGGGAGGCAGAGGCAGGTGGATTCCTGAGGTCAAGGCCAGCCTGGTCTACAGAGTGAGTTCCAGGACAGCTGGGGCTACAGGGAGACCGTCTCAAAAACAAAACAAGGGCTGGAAAGATGGCTCAGCAGTTAAGAACACTGGCTGTTCTTGCAGAAGACCCAGGTTTGAATCCCAGCACCCACATGGCAGCTAACAACTGTCCGTAACTCCAGTTCCAGGGGATCCGACAGCCTCTTCTATCCTCTGCAGGCATTACACGACATGGGTGCACTTACCAACCTGCAGACAATACACACATACACATAAAAATAATAAATAACATATTTAAAACAAAACAAAATAAAACAAACAGGTTTGTTTCCCAGCATCCACATATCAGTTAAAAATCATCTGAAACTTCAGTTCCAGAGGATCCAATGCCCTCTTCTGGCCTCTATGGGCACTGCACACATGTGGTGCACTTTGTACATGCAGGCAAAACACTCATACGTGTAAAATAAAGAAATCAAAAGAAAATTAAGGGGACTGGAGAGATGGCTCAGTGGTTAAGAGCACTGATTGTTCTTGCAGAGGACTCAGGTTTAGTTCCCAGCACCCATATGGCAGCTTGCAATCATCCATAACTCCAGTTCTAGGGGATCTGACACCCTCTTCTGGCCTCTTCTGCTATTGCACGACATGGTTCACTTACAAACATGTAGGCAAAACACTCATAGACATCTAAAAAAAAAAAAAAGCTGGGCTTAGTGGCACACACCTTTAATCCCAGCACTTGGGAGGCAGAGGCAGGAGGGTCTCTGTGAGTTCGAGGCCAGCCTGGTCTTACCAGCTGACTTGGAACTCACTATGTAGACCAGGTTGGCCTTGATCTCACAGAGATTCGCCTGACTCTGTCTCCTGAGTGCTTGGATTAAAGGTATGTGCCACCACACCCAGACTAAATTAAAATTTTTAAATAAGAATAAGAATTGAAGAAATGGCTTAGGGGCTAAGAGCACTGTCTGCTCTTGCAGAGGACCTAGGTTTGATTCCCAGCACCCACACGGTGGCTAACAACTATCTGTAACTTCAGTTCCAGGAGATCCAGTGCCCTCTTCTGAACTACCACAGGCATTGCATAACATGGGTGCACTTACATGCATGCAGACAATACACTCATACACATAAAATAAAAATCATAAATAAAATAACTTAAAAAAAGAATTAAAAAAATGTAAGTACTCATCACAAAGCCTGGTTCCCAGATAGTCTGCTTCAGTGGGCCTTTGCATTTCTTGAAATTCAAGAGCCAGGGCTTGGGGTTGACTCAGTAAAGTGCTTACCATGCAAACATATGGACCCGAGTTTGGATACCCAGAGCCCATGTAAAAAGCAAGGTGTGGTGGTATGTGCTTGTAATTCCAGTGTTGGGTAGGGGAAAAAGAATCCCTAGAGCTTGCCGACATCCAATCTAGCTGAATCAATGAGCACCAGTTTCAGTGAGAGGTTCCATCTCAAAAATTAAGGTGGAGAGCAATAGAGGAAGATGCCCAACATTGACCTCTGGCCTCCAAATGCATGTACATATATGTGCACATGCACATGAACACACAAACATATGAACACAATAATATTAAAAGTTCATTAATTAATTTAGGGGCTGGAGAGATGGCTCAGCAGTTAGGAGCACTGACTGCTCTTGCTAAGAACCGGGTTCTATTTCCAGCACCCATATGGCAGCTATGAACCGTCCTTAACTCCAGTTCCAGGGAATCTGAAGCCCTCATCTGACCTCTGCGGCATTGCATCACATGGGTGCATTCACATACATGCAGGCAATACACTCATACACATAAAATAAAAATAAATAATATATATATAAAGTTCATTAATTAATTTAAAAATCAACAGCCCACAGGTATGTGATCATCAGCCCATGGTTTACAGCCTGGCAATCACTCTGTGATGGCAGGCTTACTGTTTGTTTGTAAGCACATGCAGTGGACATCTGCTGTTCTTCTGTTGGTTTGGTTTGGTTTGATTTTTGCCCCTGTTAACATCCATTCCATGATCTTCTAAAATGCCCCCTGATTCTTCTTAGGAAATTCATCCCTTTCCACTCTAAGGTTTAAGCAAGAAGTTGCCAGAGATCAGGAGGAAGTACATACCTAATCCAAGCACTAGGTAGGCTGAAGCAGGAGGATCTTGATTTCAAGGCTAGCCTGGGCTACATAGTGAGGCCCTGTCTCAAAACAACAACAATGAAAAGTGATTCTAGGGGCTGGAGGGTTGGCTCAGGTGTTAAGAACACTGGTTGTTCTTGCAGAAGACCTGGTTCGAATCCCAGCACCCACATGGCAGCTAACAATTGTCTGTAACTCCAGTCCCAGGGGATCCAACAGCTTCTTCTGACCTCCGTGGGCATTGCACAACACAGGTGCACTTACCTACCTGCAGGCAATACACGCATACACATAAAATAAAAATAATAAATAAAATATTTTTAAAAAAGAAAAGTGATTCTAATTTGGAGGCTATTTTCAAATTGTCTGCTGCCAAGTATGAAACTTCAATTAACCTTGGCCTAAAATCCATTTAGGTAAATAGAAATATGGCTGGGTCTAAGGAGGCCAAGTAGGACCAGGGTCAGCACACCACAAGCAGAGGTATCCTCTGTTGTTACCTAACTGATCTGGGATTTTCTTCACTTTTATTTTCTATCTCAGTGAAATGCCACTGCTCATACTCTGCTCCTGAGTTCCTTGATTTCTGCTGCACAGTTTCCATGGTTCACCCCCCTGCAGCTTTGTTTGACATTCACAATGCCATCCTTCCAGCAGCATACTGAGCTCAAGGTTAGCTCCTTCATGTGGCTGAAGGGTACACTTGTATGATGCCTATGTTCCCAGGAGTATTTGACCCATAACAAAAACAACAAAGGCTCAGTTTGTAGGACTGAAGGGAATAACTCCAGTAGTGTAATCCCAAAGTATCCCTTCTCTGAGTGGGAGGTACTGTTGGGAATAGGTGAGCATAAAAATATCTGTACCCCTTCCATATGATTTTTAAAAACATTTTTATTAGTGTGTGTGTGTGTGTGTGTGTATACACACAAATATGTGTGGGTGAGCACACATGACAGTGTGTGTGTGTGGTCAGAGGACAACTTGCAGGAGTCTGTTCTCTCCTTCCACCATGTGGGTTCCTAGGATCAAACTCAGGTTGTCAGGCTTGGTTGCAGGTGCCTTTACCCACCAAGTCATCTCACCAGCCCTGTCCTTCTGTGTGTTTTTGAGAACCCCTGTCTGGATGGGATAGGAAAAAAGTTATTAGTGGGCACTGAATTGGGTCAGTGTTGGCAGTAAAAGAGAAAGAAGTGCATAGCAGAGGTCCAGAACACAGATAATTAGACAGAAAGCAAGGGCCCAGGTGAGAGACCACTGGGGAACCTGAAAAGTCAAGAAAAACATGAAAGGAAGCTATTTTTAAAGACATCAATTGAAATGTGGAACAAGATCTAGGCATCTGGAAATGGCCATTGGAAAAAACTTGAAAGAACTAAGTGTAGTATGTACCTGTAATCCTGGCACTCCTGTAAATTTGAGGCAGTCTGGGCTACATAGCAAATACTAAAGCTGGCAAGACTCTGCCAAAAAAATAAAGAAAAGAAAAGAATAACAAACAAACAAAAGGAAGATAAAGAAGAAATAGACTTAAAAGCAAACGTGTATTCAGCAAAGCTATGGTATTTGAATGACTATAAAGAGCTGTACAGCCGGGTGTGGTGGTTCATGCCTTTAATCCCAGCACTCGGGAGGCAGAGGCAGGAGGAGCTCTGTGAATTCAAGGCCAGTGACAGAGCGAGATCCAGGCCAGATGGGGCTACAGGGAGATCCTGTCTCAAAAAAAGGCAAAGAGAGAGAGAGAGAGAGAGAGAGAGAGAGAGAGAGAGAGAGAACATCATGTTGTGCTTTAATATACACTCTAAAGACAATTCCAGTACAATTTAGCATGTGGTACACCAGTCATCTCAGCACTTGGGGTGGTAGAGGACTGGCATTCAAGGCCAGCCTTAACTACGAGAGAGAGAGAGAGAGAGAGAGAGAGAGAGAGAGGCAAAATCTATGCAGAGGACCAATCGCTTCTTTTTTTCCTCTCTGAGACAGTTTCTCACTAACAGCCCAGGCTGCCAGGCTGGCCTCAAATGATCCTTCTACTTGGACTGCATATATGACAGAGCTGCCTCTTCTTAGACCAAGAGTCCATCTCTAAGGTGGTGGAGTCATTATATCATGAATATCCTATTCCACTGACCTTTTAAAATGTCCTAGCTGGGGGCTGGAGAGATAGCCCAACGGTTAACAACACTGACTATTCTTGCAGAAGACTTGGGTTCTATTCCCAGCTCCCACATGGCAGCTAACAAGTGCCCGTAACTCCAGTTTCAGGGGATCTGACAGCCTCTTCTGTCCTCCACGGGCATTGCACAACACAGGTGCACTTACTTACATGCAGGCATAACACTCGTACATACACATAAAATAAAAATAATAAATAAAATATTTAAAAAGAAATAAAAAATAGGGGGCTGGAGAGATGCTCAGCGGTTAAGAGGACCCGGGTTTGATTCCCAGCACCTACATGGC
>NW_008352648.1:3077011-3091887 GCF_000622305.1 Nannospalax galili
TGTTGTAATGAAATGCTCATTTTAATTATGAGGTTATTAAATAATTTTAAAAAATAAATAAATATAAAAATATTAAAAAATAAATAAAAATAAAAAATAAAAAAAATAAAATGTCCTAGCTGAAAGTCTGGAGGAAGGAGGGAGTACATAGTGGACTCAGGGTTCATGATCTGATGCTTATCCTTGGGAATGCTTATAAGACAGCTTATCTCAAGTTATTTGTTAAACTATACTTTTATGTAATTTGTAATTTTTTATATATTAAATTTCATAGTAAATTTGTTTTTTTAAAAAACAGCCAAGTGACAACAAAAATTATGTGGTTTTTGTCTCTCCAAAGTAAAGAGAGGTGGTTCAGCAGGGCACTAGCTCATTTAATACAATAAATCTGGTGTGATGGTTAGAGGAGCTTTTAAGCTTTGGAGGTCCAGTCTTGGATCTGCAATTTACTAATTTGTCTCTTAAGCAAATTACTTGGCTCTCCCACCCCAGTTCTTGTCATCAGTGAAGTGAGGGTTAGTAATGTTGAAGAAAGATAGACAATCTATCTACCATATTCCTAAGCTGCTAGCGTGGTTTAAGGCAGTCTGATTTCTTGGCCAACCTCAATCTAAGATGCAGGAGATGTGTACAATCTGAACCTTTTTCCTTAGTGTGTAAAGTGGGAAGATAACTGTGAAGGGCTTGGGGTCCTTTAGATTCTGGCTTGCAGATGGATTTTTGTTTTTGTTTTGCTTTGTTTTGTTATATAGACTGGGTTTTGACTTTCCATGTTCCTTAATCCAATGAGGAAGCTGGGATGGATAAATGAATTCATGACATGCCCTGGTGAGGCAGCCAAGGGTAGGGGGTAGCTTAACCACCTAGAACTCTACCTGGTTTGGGCTATGCACACACCGTTTTTCTAACAACGCACTTGGCATCCTGAGACCCTCACCACACACACACACACACACACACATACACACACACACACACACACACACACACACACTTCTTCAAACAATGTACCAAGTAACCTGTAACTGGGACCCCCAACTGCATCAGGCTGCCTGCTTATCTGCTTCAAACAATGGAAACAGGTTACTCACCTTAGCAATCTCCTAATAATGCCATTTCTCCTTAAGCACATCCTAGAACACATCAGGGAGTTAAGGGTTGATCTATGCTAGACTGGTTTTTGGTGTAAATCTGTATGAGCCTTTATATCAATTCCTTGAATAAAAGGTCAAGAACCTGGAAACACCTGGCCCAGACTCTTACCACCAGTAACCCTGGAATAGGATGAGTTACCTAGCTACAGGCTGCTCCTCCTATAGTTCTCAGTTCCCAGCACCAGGGATGACCAGTAGCATCGCATGCCACGACTCAACACTTTGATCTTGTGTAGGCAGACAGCTTTGGCAACACTAGAAATCCAAACATTTCTCGGGGGTGTGGGGTGTGGGGGAGTGGACTGGAGAGCTGACTCAGCACCTAAGAGCACTTGCTACTTTTCTAGAGTACCTGAGTTTGGTTCTTAGAATTCACTTTGGGCAGTTCACTCCAGCATCTGGGGATCCAATGCCCTCTTCTGGTCTCCTTGGGCACATGTACATGTGCACACTCAGCATACAATTACACACACACACACACACACACACACACTGAGAGACTTGAGTGACTCCATCTTGGATAAAACCTCCATAGGACTGACCCAGCCCTGGGCCCTGTTCCAAGAAAAACCACAATACTTGGAACAGATAGAGAACAACTCCCCCACCAACAGTCAATTAACCAGGGACAAGAAAGTGCTAAAAGTCCAGATATCTCTTCAGATTTCCTGAAGGCAGCAGTTTATGGTTTAGCACTGGGCTGCAACCAATCAGATGCTTGCCAGGCTGGAGACCCCCTACTCCCCTACTTGCTGAACTTGCTGAAATAAACCTATAAAAACCTCTGTCTCCCAAAGCAAGGGGTCTCACATCTGAGATCTGCTGGGTTGGTGACAGAGTGGGCCCAAGCTTAAGCTTGTAACAATAAAAACCCTTGTGTGTTCGCATCGGTCGGTTCCTTGGTGGTCTTTGGGGTCTCGCGAACTGGGCACAACAACACAAACACATGTATATATAAGTAAAAATAAAATAATTTAAAAATATTTTATTATTTTATTTTATGTGTATGAGTGTATTGCCTGCATGTGTGTAAGTGCACTCATGTTCTGCCTGGGGAAACCAGAAGAGGGCTTTGGATTCCCCTGGAACTGGAGTTATGGATGATTATTAGCCATCATGTGGGTGCTGGAAATTGAACCTGGGTCCTCTGCAAGAGCAGCCAGTGGTCTTAATCACTGAGCTATCTCTCCAGTTCTCCCAAATTTTTTTTCTTGAGAGAGGGTCTCCCTGTAGCTTCAGCTGGCTTGGTTGGAACTTACTATGTAGACCATGCTGGCCTTGAACTCATAGAGATTTGCCTGCCTCTGCCTCCCAAGTGCTGGGAATAAAGGCATGCGCCACCATGCCCTGCTCTAAATCAAAAGAAGCATGTTTGATTAATGAAAATAACACCTTTTTCTCTCTTGTTTCTCAGACAGGGTCTCCCTGTAACTTCAGCTGTCCTGGAACTCACTATATAGACCAGGCTGGCCTCAAACTCACCAAGATCTGCCTGCCTCTGCCTCCTGGGTGCTGAAACTAAAGGTGTGCACCAGGATGCCTGGCAAAATATAACTTTTTTTTTTTAATTTTTTTGAGACAGGGTCTCCCTGTAGCTGCAGTTGGCCTGGATTCTCTATGGAGACCAGGCTGGCCTTGAACTCACAGAGATCTACCTGCCTGTGCCTCCCCAGTGCTAGGATTAAAGGCGTGCAGCACCACACCCAGCTAGTTGAATTAATTTTTAAAGGTGGGAAAATTCATTCCAGTGGAATTCCAGTTAAACAATGGCATGACAAATGCCATTGCAATAATCATTGTAAACCATTATAAAGGATGCTGTGATCTGTATACTTTAAAATTCCTATGTTGGGCCAGTAAAATTGCTCTTGTTGCAATTCAATACCAGGAATCCAAGTAAAGGTGAAAGGAGAGCACTGAATTCCACAAAGTTGTCCTCTCAGTGACACTTGAGCTCCCTCCCACCACCTTGATAACAAACACACAAATAAATAAATAAATTTAAGTGCCTTATGGAGACTAGAGATATAGCTCAGAAGTTAAGAGTGACTGTTGCACAGCCATGAGACTGAAGTTCAGATCCCGGCACCCTCATAATAAATTGGGCGTGGTCTCATATAGGCCTATAACCCCAGCACTGCGGAGGGTAGAGACAGGAAGATTACTAGGGATTGTTGGCCCTCAGCCTAGCTGAAAAATGTTGTCTCTAGGTTCAGGGAGAGACCCTCCCTCAAAAGAATAAAGCTGAGAGCACTCATAGATGAGGACACCTGTCCTCTAACACACACACAGACACACACACACACACACACACACACACACACACACAGTTTCTACAAAATAAAAATTCAAATGTTGAAGCCTAATTACCAATATAATCACATTAGTAACTAGGAATTAGGCCATGAGAACTCTGAGATTAACGTCCTTATAAAAGAGACTCCAGAAAACTGCCTTGCTCCCTCTGCCACATGAAGGCACAATGAGATGACGACGTCTGTAAACCAGAAAGTGGGTCCTCACTACACACTAAATCTGATGGCGAGTTGACTTTGGACTTCCCAGTCTCTGGAGCAATGAGAAATAAATCTTTGTTACTTGTAAGCCACTAGCTTATGCCATAGTGTAACAGCAGCCCAAACAGGCTGAGGTAACACAACACAGATATTAAACCTTGTGAGTCAATAGATGAGACAGCGTAGTCACATGGACTAAGTACCTTTCACAAGATACTAATTGCAAAAGGAGCTGAACTTGGTCACTCATGCCTGTAATTCTAGAACTTGAGAGACTAAGGCAGGAGAATAACAAGTTCCAGACCAACCAGGCCTACATAGCAAGACACTGTCAAAAAAAAAAAAAAAAAAAAAAAAAAAAAAAAGGAAAAAAAAAAAAAAAAAAAAAAAAGAAAGAAAGAAAGAACAAATGAAAGAAAGGAAGGAAGAAAGGAAGAGAAAAAATTGCAAAGGGGAAAATAGTCAACTTGTAGTAGAAAACCTGTCAGACACCAGGTTAACTAATTGTACAATGTTAACGTCATCTATCATGTAACATATCAATGTCATGGGGCTCCTGAGATGACACAGTGAGATGGGCACTGCATTGTGCCTGTTGCATTTTTTTTAAAGATTGATTTTATTTATGGATGTGTGTCTATGTGTGAGTATGCCACATGTGTGTGGGTGCCAGAGGACACCAGAAGAGGCACCCAATCCCCTGGAGCTGGAGTTATAAGCAGTTGTGAGTTGCCCATCTTGGTGCTTCGAATCAAACTTGGTTTTTCTGAAAGAGCAGCAAGCACTCTTAACTGCTGAGCCATCGCTCAAGTCTCCTGTGGCATTAAAAAAAAATTTCCAACCTGAATTTAACTGTGAAGAAACATACAAAACTGAACTATGTAACACTGCATAAATTATAGGACAGTGACCTTTAAAATTGTTAAGGTTGCCAGGTGTGGTGGCACATGCCTTTAATCCCAGCACTCGGGAGACAGAGGCAGGCAGATCTCTGTGAGTTCAGGGCCAGCCTGGACTACATAGTGAGTTCCAGGACACCTGGGGCTACAGGAAGACCCTGTCTCAAAAGACCAATAAAAAGAGAGGGGGGGCGGGCTGGAGAGATGGCTCAGTGGTTACGAGCACTGATTGCTCTTGCAGAGGACTGGGGTTTGATTCCCAGCACCCACATGGCAGCTAACAACCATCTATAACTCCAGTTCCAGGGGATCCAGCACCTTCTTCTGACCTCTGCAGGCATTGCATGACATGGGTGCACTTACATACATGCAGGCAATACACTCATACACAGAAACTAAAAATAATAAATAAAATATTTTAAAAGTCCAAAAATTTTTTTTAAAAATTTGGTGATCAAGAAAGAGAAGCATAAGGCAACAAATATCGATAGATAATTATTTTGATTCTTTAGATCAAACTCTGATTTCCACATAAGCCTATGAATGCTTTAAAAGCACTGAGTTCATTGAAGAGCAAGACTTACTTTTAAATTTTCTAGGCAAGATGTGTATAATGGGACAAGGAAAAAATATAAACATGACTCTCTTCTTGTTGGTGTAAGCAAAGGTTTTGTTTTTTGTTTGCTGTTTTGAGACAGGGTCTCACTGTGTAGCCCTGACTGGTCTGGAACTCGCTATATAAACCAGGCTGGCTTCCAGCTCACAGAGATCTCCCTGCCTCAACCTCCCAAGTGCTGGATTAAAGGTATGCCGCCATGGCCAGCTAAATGAAGGCTTTTGAGAGAAGTTTGACTACAGGAATTAAACTTTTAAAATTATATTAATTAATTGTGTGTGTGTGTGTGTGTGTGTGTGTGTGTGTGTGTGTATGCGCGCGCTTGCCACATGTGGACTTGAAGGTCAGAGAAAAATTTACAGCAGTCATTTTTTCCTTCCACCCTGTGGGTCCTGGGAATGGAACTTGAGTAGTCAGGCTTGGCAGCAAGTGCTTTTTATCCACTGAGCCATCTCCCCTGCACAGGGATTAAAAATTTAAAACATGCCGAAGTAGGATGTCAGCTATGGCAGTATCAAGATCTAGATAAGGGCAAGTAAGGGGAACAAACATTCATATGGCAGCCCCAGGTGACAGCTATGTGCTTCAGCCTGGGTCTGCTCTAATGGAGAGGACTGAGGAGCTGGCTCACAGAAGGGCAAGGCAAATGGAGTGACTGGCTGTTGTGGCTGGAGGACCAGAAACCACCTCCTTGTGCCCTGGTGAGAAGTGTCAGGATAAGAAAAAATAGACCCTATAGAAAGAGAAGAGATGTGCTTCAGAATTTGACAGAAGTGACAGGACAGAGCTGGAGAGATGGCTCAGCGGTTAAGAGGTTGTACTGCTCTTCAGAGGACCCAAGTTCTGTTTTCAGAGTCTACATCAGTCAGCTCACAACTGCCTGTAACTCCAGCTCTAAGAGGATCTGCTGCCTCTGGCATCTGTGAGCACCTGCACTCAAATACAGGTACAGGAACTCTCATGTACAGATACACAGATACACACACATATCCATTTTTTTAAAGTGAAGGGGAGCTGGAGAGACAGCACAGTAGTTAAGGGCACTGGCTGCTTGTCCAGAGGACTGGGTTCATTTTCCAGCATTCCTATGGCAGCTAACAATCATACTTACATGCAGGCAAAACACACACACATTAAAAAAAAAAAAGTGATAGGCTCCTAAACTGAGCTACCCTGGGGGCCTAAGAACAAGGAGGAATCACATGTCAGTGAGCCAGAAGGCAATCCCAGGCTGGGGGAGACAGTTGTGGAGAGCAAAGGTTAAAAGCGCAGGTACCTGAAGTGAACAGAGAATGGTGGCCCCACCCAAAGCAGCTGGAAGCCTACCTCATCAACTCAGTCTGTCAAGGATCCACCTCAGAATCCACCTAGCTCCTGTGAGATTTACTGCTGTAGAGTTGGAAAACTGAAACTCCAGTGGACCACATGACACCCATGCTGCGTCCCTCCAGCAGGACGTCACCTGTACAGATCTCAGTGCTGTGGTGGCTTCTCTTACTATCAAGGTACTTGGGAGACAACCTCCAGGTAGAGCATTAGCCACCTGACAGGTATGACTGGGGAGTCTCAGGAGGATGGGTGAACTGCCCAGGCCACAAACTGCAAAGTTAAGTGTGGCCCACAGTAGTCAAAGAAGGGAAGCTACTAAAGTGAAGGATGCTCTAGTGGACACCAGACACTTGTCCAATAAGGCTCAGCATGGGCATACATAATGGGAAAGAAGGGTGCTAGAAAGAGGACTCAGTGGCTGAGTGCTTACTGTTCTTATGGAGGACCACAAGTGGGTTCCTAGTACCCACACTGGGCAGTTCACAACTGCCTATAACTCCAGCTCCAGTGGCTCTGATACCATCTTCTGGCCTATTTAGGTACCCCTGCTCATGTGCACATACCCCCACACAGATACACATATTTATGTAATTAAAAATACAAATAAAAAATCCTAAGAAAGATGAGTCTACAAGTTCAACTCCCTACACCCCCACATACCTGGCAGTCTGCAATTTTCAAGGAAACAGAAAGAAGTCAATTTAGCCCTTCATTTTTTTTTCTCTTTTGCTCATTTGTTTTTCTTTTGACTTTATTTTAGTAATATTTTTACTGTACAGTCTTTTTCTGACTTTTGTGTTTTTTTATTTTTTTTTTTTGCAGTGGTTACTATGTGACACCTCATTATGGCTATGTTGGATAAAAATAGCCTGATTCTTAGCATCTGCTTTAGCTGAGAGGGACCCAAACTGCTCTAAACACCTGTTCCTTCAGATTACTCTCAGAACATGGCTCCCAAACAAGGGCCCACACTTTCTTTTATTGAAACAGTATTTCCAGTATGAAATGGAGAAGTAAAAATGTAATTGTTTTATCAGAGGTCTATATCCTTTCTGACCCCTACTGACGTAGAATAGCTCACATGACCACAAATTATCACCTTAATCCCATCTATTGTTTGCAACACAAATGGGATAATCTCTGTTGCTTCCAACAAATATCTGCAGTTTCCAACAATTTCTTCAATAATATGCACTACCAACACACACACATTCATACACTATTCTAGGTCAAAGGCAAGGAGGGATCAAGCAGGATTAAGGCTATATTCCCAGGTCACAAGAGGAGCCCAAGGCTCAGTGAGCTTGTCTACTTTATAAATAAACTAAAACAAGATTAACTTCTTGTTTGCAAGGTTAAGCAAAAGTCATTTGTTCACAGCATGTCTATATTGTAAAAGTCATTTCTATAATTTTTCACTTTATTTCATACATTTATCTAATTTTACTCACATTTTTTTTTTTGCATTTTTGAGACAATCTCCCTGTAGTCCCAGCTGACCTGGATGGAACTCCCTATGTAGACCAGGTTATCCTCGAACTCACAGTGATCCACCTGCCTCTGCCTCACAAGTGCTGGAATTAAAGGCATGTGCCGCAACACCCAACTTACACATTTTTTTATTATTGGGAAATCTTGTTTTTTTTTTTTTCCCTTTTCCTTTTTTTTTTTTTGCCCCATTTCCCCTTTTTTTCTTTCTTCTATACTATTAGTAGCATTTTGACTTTATCTTACTGGTTTTTGGTTAGTTTTGTTTTAGTTTAGGTTTCTGTGACAATCTCCCACAATATAGCTCTGGCTGACCTGAACTTCCTATGTAGATCAGGCTGACCTAGAACTCACAACTCTCTTGTCTCTGCCTCTTGAGCACAGGGATTACAGACATCTGCCACCATGCCCAACACTTTTTTTAAAAAGACTTTTATATTTGTTGTTTATTTTTAAGACAGGGTCTCATATAACCCAGGGTGACCTTGAATGCTCTCTATAGCTGAGGATAACCTTAAACTTATGATCCTCCTGCCTCCACCTCCCAAGTGCTGGGACTATAGGTATAGACCACCAAGCCTGACTAAAGCTTTTGTGTTTTAATTTTTTGTCCTCTTCTTAATTATGTAATTTAGGATACATACTTTCTCATTGGGTTTTTATTTTCTTATTTTACTTTTTATTTTCTCTACTTTCTTGCTTTTTTCTTCTGCTTCAAAACCTGCCCTTCACCCCTTCTTTGCTTTCTTTTCATTGTTGCTTCTCCTCTATTTTCACTATTTTTCTTCATTTATCTCATTCATTTACTATTTCCACATTCATTCCAACTTTTTTTTTTTTTTTTGGCCTTTGTGAGACAGGGTCTCCCTGTAGCCCCAGCTGACCTGGAACTCACTATGTAGACCAGGCTGGTCTCAAACTCACAGAGATCCTCTCCCTCTTGCTCCTGCTCTCTCCCCTCTCCATCTTCTCTGTGACACAGGGTCTCATGTAGCCCATGCTGGGCTCAAATGAACTCACTGTGACTGGGGCTGCCTGCCCCCCCGCCCCCGCAATTACTTCCCAAGTGCTGGGATTAAAGGCGTGTGCCACCATGCCCAGCTGGCAATTAGATATTTTTAAATAATATGAAAATGCCAAGGTCATGGAATTTATTTCAATGAGACTTGCTGACTCCCAGAAGTTGTCTAAGTTCAAATCTACATGCTGTCCTTTTCTCAATCTTTCTATTTAAAATGAAAAACCAAAATGCACACCATTTTACAGATTCTTTCCAGTCAGAGTTAAAGCTTTGGAGTTCTTTAAGACCTTCCCAGAGATAAGAAATCGTTTTAGCTGGGCACAGTGGCACATGCCTTTAATCCCATCACCTGGGAGGCAGGGGCAGGCAGATCTCTATGAGGTTCAAGTCCAGCCTGGTCTACAAAGCAAGTGCCAGGCCAGCTGGGGCTACAGGAAGACCCTGTTTCAAAAAATAAAAAAATAGAAAGAAATGGTTTTGTCTTTTAGTCCCCGCTTCTTCTTTGCTCAATGGTAAAGCCACAAGGCAAGGTGTCCCTAAGAACAGCTGACAACTCTGAGGTGTACTGCCTCCATGTGTTCCCAAAGGCTTCTAGATCTCCTGCTTGTCCTCTATGACCCCTCTCTTTCTTTGCTGCTGACACAGGAATCTCTCCTACAGTTTCCAGAAGAAGCAGTTTCTCCTGGAGTCTTTAGTCTACAGCCCTTGAATGGAGAGTCTCCTTCCCTTTCCTCCAGGTGGCTAGAATGTAGATGTGACACAATTCAGGCAACTGTCAAGTTGGATTTGGCTTTTACATTTCTTTGAACCAGCTCCTGTCCTCCAGCACTTGTATGTGATTTCTTATTCAGCCAGATACACATGAAGAGCTTATTTTGAGCTCCTCATCTATCATTTCCTATTAATTTTCTAGCTGGTTGGTCCTCTCCCCACTGGAGCCACAACCTCAGGCTAGCACAGCTGTGGTCTCTACCTTCATTTTCTTCTGAGTTTGCTGCTTTCACAGACTATGCTGGCATGCTCAGACTTTCTGCTCTGAATTCTAAATCAAGCACTTCCTCTTGCCGCCAAGCTGGCTTTCTGGCCTAAGGATAAATGTTGTCAAGCTGGTGGATCAGAACAATCCTCAGCAAGGCCATGGGCTCCTGATGTCCTCACCCAAACAGTCAGCCCTTCTGTTTGAATAAACACCTCTAAACTTTTGGTTTGCCTTTGGTTCATCTCAAGAGACTAAAATGGGTTATTCAGACATTCTGAATAAATCGAAGTTTAAAAACTGAGGGGAAGAGGCTGAAGAGATGGGTGGGCTCAGTGCTGAGGGTGCTTTACTGCTCAATCATGAGGACCAGAGTTCAAATCCTAGCACTCACATCAGGCAGCTTACAACTGCCTGTACCTTCAGCTCCAGATGATCCAATGCCCTCTTCTAGCCTCCACAGGCACCTGCACACATGTTTGTATATACTCCCACAGACAAATACACACATATGCAAGCACAAACACATGTAAATAAAATAAAAATAATTAACAAAAACTGAATGAAGAGTTCTGGTTTCTGATCTGGCTTGTAATGAGTTTGGAAATAACTCATTTTATCCTAACAAGTCAAAGATGGACAAACCATAAAGTTAATGACTAAGATAAGTTATCCCAGCACTTGGGAAATAGAAGCTGGAAGATCATGAGTTCAAGGTCATCCTTGGCTACACAGCAAATTTGAGACCAGACCCTACATAAGACCCTGTCTCAAAAAAAGCAAAGCAGCCAGGCTTGGTGGTGCAAGCTTTAATCACAGCATTCAGTAGGCAGAGGCAGGTGCACCTCTGTGAGATCGAGGTTAGCATGGTCTACATAATGAGCTCCAGGTTGGCCGTGGCTATAGGGCGATCAAAAGCAAATCAAAACAAAACAAAACAAAGAAAATAAAAAAGAAAAAAGAAAAGCAAGTCTTAATAAATATTAAAGGATAAAAATCACACTAAATATGATCTCTAACTACAATGGAATTCAACCAGAAATTTAAAACAGTAGAAAATGGGCCTGTGAGATGGCTCAGCAGGTAAAGGCACGTGTCACCAAGCCTAATACCCTGAGTTGAATTACTGAACCCATATATTAGAGAGAACTGACTCCAGTAAGTTGTCCTTTGGCTTCTGCCAGCATACTGTGACTCACACAGATACACAGACACTAAATAAGTAAATAAATAAATGTATATAATTTTAAACATTTTTCAATTTAAGAAAAAAGTTACCTGGCCCTGCTGACACTGAAAACTCTATCTCCTGACTATCTAGCAGTTTACCCAGGAGGCACTCACACAGACAGCTGTCTAGCCCTTAGCCCATTACCTTGAACATGTTCTTCCCCACTACTATAGTCTTCTTGTTGCTCCTGTTTGTAGCCCAAGCTGGTTTCAACATCTTGGTCCTCCTGCCTCAGTCTCTAGAGTGCTGAGTTTGTAGTGAGTCACCATACTCAGCTATAATCTCCCATACTTTTTTTTTTTTTGGCCTTTTTGAGACAGGATCTCCTTGTAGCTCCAGCTGGCCTAGAACTCATTATGTAGATCAGGTGGCCTTGAACTCACAGAGATCCACCTGCCTCTGCCTCTTGAGTGTTGAGATTAAAGGTATGAACTACCACACCCAGCCCATCTCCTATAATTCTTATATTGAAACCCTAACTCCCAATGCAAGCATTTGAGATCAGTGCACCTGACAGCTTGCTTTGTGGTTCTGCTCTCTTCCACATCAGGATACAAGAAGAGCACCAACTGAAAACCATCAAACTCTGGATCTTCCAGAACCTTGATCTTGAGCTCCCCCACTTCCAGAACTAAAAAGTAAATGTCTTTCACAGACTAAGATAGCTACAGAGGGTCAAGTCTTAATATGTGTGGAAAATCCTGCAACACAATTGTGTTTCTCTTTCTATGCCTTAGATCAACTTACTAATTGCACACATGGAGCCACATGAGGGGCTAAGAAGGCTCTGCTTTCCACAGAAATTCCCCTTCCCCCCCCCCAAGAAAAAAAGCTAGAGAAAAAGAATGTAATTTCGTATTTAATTTAAGGCTCCAATTTGCAATTCATAATATTATTCCATTAAGGTCTATCATTCAAAATGACTCATATCCAGGAATGAATTATTTCACTAGGTGTTCAAACTGTACTTCAGATGGATTCATACATAATACATCACAATATTCTCAAAACCAGAATGTGGGTCATCTCAGCGTTTCTTTGTCTTGCTTCTTGCTGTAGCTCCCACCACTAGTGTGCTAAGAGTTGGCACTAAGTGTTCTCAGTCAGAAGAGTGGCCTGTGGTCCTGTTAAGCACTAGTAGTTGTGGCCCCACTGCATTAGGAACAGGAAAAAAGAACATTGAGTTGATGTATAGTCACACTACCTCCCTACCCCACCCTCACCACAGTAAGAATTATCACCATCCTCCCACTGAGGCAGGAATTGTGTCTTCTCTTCAAATCTACCAGAAAAATAGAGGAGAGTAATCTGGTAGGATCTCTCTCAGTCCCACTCATGTTAACTTGTCATGAAGACAAGAGTGAAGACTCTCATGAAGACACGGAAACTAGCCCTTCTTCTATTTATCTTTCATTCCAATTCACTATCAATGAGTATTAAAAATGTCTCTGTGCCGATTGCTGGACATTAGGAGCTACAAAATCCTGTGTGGCCTGGTCTACATAGCAAGTTCCAGGCCAAGCCAGCTGGGGCTACAGGTAGACTATTGTCTCAAAAAGATTAAAAAAAAATCCTTGTGTGGATGTTGGTTTAGGACATGTGGCTGTATCGAGCCATTTCTGACTTAGGACATGGCCCAAGTTGCTAACCACAATAAGCCCCAATTGCAAGTATTCCTAGGCACCACAATATTGGACCACTGCCTGATGGCCCATGGAGAAACCCCTCCCCCCAAAGCAGCCCCACAGAATGCCTCTACCAGTTTCTCACTGTAATACCCAGCATGAGGCACAGAGGAGCATCACATAGTGATGGTTGAATTAAGAATCCTTTAACTAGCAATAACCAGTGGTTGAGAGTGAGCTCATGCCCAAAAAGAACCCTTGACCCTCATGAAGAAGCACAGCAGAGTTTGTAAAGCTTAAAACCACAATTACATCATGCCAGGGGCAAAACCACTTACTATAGTTACATCAGATCACCATAGTTACACCAGCCCAGGGGCAGGTCAGTTAGCAAAAAGGTTTTCAGTTATCAAAAAGTTTCTAAGTTTGGGTTAGGAAAAACAAGTTTCTCAGAATTGCAGAAACAATGGGCTTTCTGGAGCTGCAGGTATAGCTGGATGAGAGAATGTTCTGCCTGGCTGGTTGTAAGTTTCCCAGTATTGTAGAACCAGTGTACTTCCTGAAGGTGCAGGTACAACCTTCATGGGATAAGTTCTGCCTGGATGGCTCCAGTTAGAGCAGGGGTGGGGGTGGGAAGCAGCTGGGCAGAAACACAGGGTGAGCAAAAGTCAGCTAGAATAAAATGGAGTCAGTTTAGCCATTTCTACTGTCTTGCCCACTGCAGCTGAACTGCATCGTATCTAATTTAATAAACCCTGTTTCTACCTTGTTCTGTCTTGGTGAATTTTTTTTTTCTGGTCTCTTTGAAACAAGGTCTCCCTGTAGCCCCAGCTGGCCTGGAACTCACTATGTAGACCAAGTTGGCCTTGAACTCACAGAGATCCTCCTTCCTCTGCCTCCCAAGTGCTAGGACTACAGGTGTGCACCACCACGCCTGGGCTAGGTGAATTTTTACATGGCCTGCATCACTAGCCAGTCATCACGGTTCCTTCACAACACCTTGGTATGAAAATGACTCAGTCATATGGCATAATATTTTTTCTTCTGATACCTTTATAGTATTTGGGGCATTTGTATTATACCACTCAGTATGCAAAGCCTAAACCAGAGTGTTCATTCATGTCAGAACCAAGAGACTCAGACTCTCTTGCCATTCTTTTTTGTTGTTTTTCATTACATTTGTGTGTGTGTGTGTGTGTGTGTGTGTGTGTGTATGCATGTACACCTGTGATCACACATGTGTGGAAGTCAGAGGACAACTCCTGGGAGTTGGTCCTCTCCTTCCACTATGAGGGTCCTAGGAATCAAACTCAGGTCATCAGGTTTGGCACAAGGGACTTTACATGATGAGCTATCTCACTTGTTCTGTTTATGTTTGTTCCTTTGAGACAGAGTCTTCCTATACAGCCAAGACTGGCCTTGAACTCATAGAAATCTTCCTGCCTCTGCCTACAAAGTTCTGGGATTACAGGTATAAACTACCGTGCCCAGCTATTGCCATTCTTTTTATTTTTATTTATTTTTTTTAAGACAAGGTCTCACTATGTCACCCTGACTGGTCTAGAACTCACTATGTAGATGATCCACATGCCTCTGCCTCCTGGGTGCTGGTATTAAAGGAGTATGCCACTACATCTGGCCTGCTATTGCTGTTCTTCATCTTGATGAGACAAAGACCCATCATCCCAGACTGTAGTTCAGGTTTTTCATTGCCATCTTTACCTTACAGCTTTCCAAATTCTTCTAAACAAAGGTGAAAAGAGTACATTGTTTAGAACCCTTGTTGGAAGAACCAGTGGAGTCTCCCATCAATTCACCCAGCCTCTAAGGGTGCTATATTTAAGCTTTTGTCTTCACTGATCTCCATTTTAATTCTCTTGTTTTTTTCTTTTTTAATTTTTCAATCATTTAAAAAAATTTTAATAACTACATGATTAAAAGAAGCATTTCATTACAGCTTTAACATATTCAGTAACACACTCCAGAGGAAGGATATATTTATTTTTAAAGTGTCTAAAAAT
>NW_008352648.1:3092135-3092566 GCF_000622305.1 Nannospalax galili
ATCTATAAAGTCATCGGGTAGATTTCAATGGTAATGTTTATCACCTCTACTAATTAACATGATGTAAATGTCCATGCTTCCTCCTCAAATATAATACATTTTTAAAAATTTGTTGATATTTTGTTTTGTGTGTATATCACACAGAACATCCCAAACCATCTTATTCGACTATACAACCACTTTCCAGATGGCAGCCTTCCATAGCCTCCGTGCCCCCACTGGAGCCCTTATACCCTGATATCCCTTTTATTGTCTGCTGTGTTGTCGGCACCCCAGCCCTTCCCCACTACTTGCCCTTCTGGTGAATCTAGTCAGTCTATCTAGAGGTCTTTGTTTTAGGCGGGTCAGCTGTTCCTCATCTAGCAGTAATCAGTTGTCAATATTCCTTTGGATAAGATTGGGGTCTGCTGTTCATTTTCCCAGTTCTATGT
>NW_008352648.1:3093464-3093875 GCF_000622305.1 Nannospalax galili
AGTCTTTTTGAGACAGGGTCTCCCTGTAGCTGCAGCTGGCCTGGATTCGCTGTGGAGACCAGGCTGGCCTCTAAAGCACAGAGATCTGCCTGCCTCTGCCTCCCGAGTGCTGGGATTAAAAGTGTGCGCCACCACGCCTGGCTAAACTAACCGAATTTTTATCCACATCTCCCTTATAAAGGCCTGTTTCCTACTGTTCTTTTCTTTCAGGTTCTTTCTTTTCCTTTACCTCCCTGGTTCCTTTCCATTATCCTGGTTCCTGTAGTTATGTCTGGATACATACTCACTTATCAGGGTTTGGTTCTAGGATTCACATATGAGGGAGAACATATGTTGATTTTTATTCCGAGTCTGTGCTACTTCACTTAGTATAACAGTTTCTAGTTCCATCCATTTTCCTGCAAATTTCAT
>NW_008352648.1:3095232-3126975 GCF_000622305.1 Nannospalax galili
CCATGTACTCATTCTCCAACTGCTTGTTATTGGTATATAGAAAGGCTACTGATTTTTGTAGATCAATTTTATAACCTGCCTCTTTGCTAAAAGTGTTCATCATTTCTAGGAGTTTTCTGATGGAATTTTTGACATCTCTTGGGTATGATATCTGCAAAAAGGGAAAATTTGACCTCTTCTTTCTGATTAATACTCCTTTAATTTCCTTGTCTTGTCTTATTGGTCTTGCAAGAGTTTCAAGCACTATGTTAAAGAGAAGTGGAGATAGTGGACAGCCTAGTCTAGTCTCTTGATTTCACTATTTAAAAGCCAGTTTTATTGTGTTTTGTCAGTACTGGGCCTTGAATCCAAAGCTGTGAGCATGCTAAACAAGTACTTTACCAATGAGTTATCTCTCCAGTTCTGGACCACCCTCACTTCTGACCTAATTACAAGTTAAAGATGTTTCCAAAAACACCTCAAGGTTTAATAACTCACCCAGAGTAATCACAGAACTCTTTGAAAGCTGTTATATGCAGTCACATTTTATTTCAGGGAACATATAGAGATCAAACTCAGCCAAAGAAAGAGCAACAGTAGAAGCATGCAAGGGGTCAGATGCAAAGCTTTCACTGCCCTTAGAAGACTGTGCCCTCCCAACACTGGATAACAATATGTAAATACTGTCAACCAGGGAAAATTACTTAAGTGTCAGTGTCCTGAGTTTTTATTGGAGCTTCAGTATGTGAGTGATGGAATCATTGTTAGATTTAGTCTCTAGCCCCCAACTTCACTCCCTGGGGGTAAGTTGATGTCACCTGACTTAACTAAGGGTCTACCCTGGGTCACCCTCAGCATAAACACCAGGGTTGAGGGAATAAATAATAAAAAGGTTCAAGCTGGATGAGGTGGCACATGTCTATAATCTCAGTGTTTGAGAAGGGTAGAGGCAGGAAGACTGAGAGTTTACAGACAGCCTGAGCTATATAGGGAGTCTGAGGCTGGTCTTGGCTACACAACAAGGAAGAAAAAAAAAGATACCCTTTTCATACAAGAAATCCCAAGGGTGAGAAGTTAGCTCCTAAGAACCAAGGGTAATGGCCTAAAGTCTTCACTAGATACCTTTTATCTCACCTATGCCTTACAAAGGCATCTACAATGAAAAAAAAAATAGCTATACTGTGAGTAGAGGGATCAGATACACATTTTGTCAAATTTTTAAAATAAGCATGCCAGTGCAAAACCCAAGGTAGCCTAATCAAGGGTGCTTAACATTCAATCAACAAGAAGACCAAATTGAGAAAGGAAGGTAAAGGGTGAACTAGTAGATGTCATCAGAAGGGATACGCTGGGCAGAGAGGAAATGCATGCAAGGCCATATCCATTGAGGAATCCATAGCCATGAGACAGGCTAGAAAGACAGGGAAAATTAATGGACCATGTAGAAAGGAAAAGAAGTCCCTCACTCCTGCTGGCTGAGCATCTCACAAACAAGATTAGGAGCCGTGTTTACAGTGAAACACATACCTTGACTTCCTTGCCACTTGTAAGAGTTCCTTCAACTTTTTAAAGTTTTTTGTTGTTGTTGAGACAGGGTGGCCTAGGATGGCCTCAAATTTGATATGTAGCTGAGGATGGCCTTCAACTCCTGATCTCCCTGCCTCTATCTCAGGTTACAGGCATGTATACCATCATCACCACCATGACCTATGTATTTTATCTTATCAGTCTGTAAACCTATGCAATACACTGTGAACTGAAGGGCCCAGAAAAAGCAGCCACACCTATACTAAAGATTCCACAGGTTCATTGGTTTATTAGAATTTTAAGACCGTGGAGAGTTAAAACCTTGAAGATCCAGAGCCTAACAATCTTGGGTTATCTTCAGTCTCTTTAATAGTCATTGACCTATGTCTGACCTCACATCCTATGACTATCAAGTAAAACCTTTGTTAACAGACCACAAGTGTGCTGGATAGCTTTAGTGTCAACTTGACACACCTGGGTTGAGGGAGCCTCAGTTGGGGAATTGCCTCTATTGGACTGGCCTGTGGCCATGTCTGAGGGGCATCTACTTGATGAGTGATGTGGGAGGGCCCAGCCCACTGTGGGTGGTGCCACCCCTGGGCAGGTGGGCCTATGTTGCATAAGAAAGCAGGCTGAGCAGGGGCCAGAGGAGCAAGCCAGTAAGCACTGTTCCTCCATGGCCTGTGTTCCAGCTCCTGCCTCCAGGTTCCTACCGTGAATTCCTATCATGGGCTCCCTGATGAACTGTGACCTGGGAGATGTAAGCTGAATAAATCCTTTCCTCCCCAAGTTGATAGTGGTCAGAGTGTTTTGTCACAGCAATGAAGAAACAAACCAGGACAACAGGTTTCCACCAACTCGAAAGCTAACAGTGGCCAGGCATAGTGGCACCCACCTTTAATCCCAGAACTCAGGAGATAGAGGCAGGTGCATCTCTGTAAGGCCAGCCTGGTCTACATATTGAGTGCCAAGACAGCTGTTGCTACAGGGAGACCCTGTCTCAAAAAAACAAAACAAACAAAGACTAAGAATGCCATCAGACACACCTGAGGACTATAGCAGAGATTTCCCTGCCTTGCTGTAGCCCACCTATGTGATGCTGCCATCAATGTATTTGGAAAATGCTCTGCTTCATGACTTTATTAGTTCTGTAACTAGAAAAACTTAATGAAACCACTAACTACTTCTATATTGGAGTTTGTTATTTGATAGGGGGCCAGGGGCAGGCAACATGAATTCATGTTCCTGGGTCATAGTTACTCATATTTGGCTCAGAATAAACTATCTCTTGCTCTATTTGAGATGCTGAAATGGGGTTTACATTGTGTGTTGACAGTACTATAAACCACCTTATAAATCTCATTTCTAAAGAAATATTCCTTAGATAAGAATAAGTATACCAAGACATTTCACCTAATCTTTTAAATCCTTTGAAAAACAAGACTTCATAAGCCACCAAAATCATACATATATAGCATTGTTAGGACACTTAAATGTCACTCCCCCTTGAGAAACCTGTACTTACTCCAGGGCATCTCTCTCCCTCTCTCTTAACACCCAAGCTTAAATCTATATTAAAACCTTTTCTAAATAAACTTCGGCTTTGTTTCATACAAACATATCCTGAAATTCCTTTCTGGGGTATAAGTCAAGTTTCTGGCTTCATTTCATTTCACCAAGACTAGTGGTGCAGGCCAGTAATCTTGGCTACTTGGGTGGCTAATGTAGAAAGTTTGCAAGTTCAAGGCTTGCATAGGCTACAAAGAATCCTGGCTTCATCTGAGTATGGTATGGCCATACCCTACTAAATAGTTCTAATGACATCTGAAAAGAATTCCTCAAACTGCTACAGATGGCCCTACTGTGCTGTTTTCCACTGCTGCTGGCACAATATATATATAAAGGATACATAGAAATCAACAAGAAAGATGAAGACAATCCAATTGAGAAACTAGCGGAAGATGTGAACTGGCACGTCACAAAAAAAAAGGGAAATGGTCAATAGGCCTGTGAAAAGCTGTTCTATAAGCTTTAGGAATTGGGAAAATGCAAATTAAAACCATAGAGCTAAACACTACAGCACAACCACAGAAAGGTTAAGACTTTAAAGGTGGCAATACTGCCAGGCGTGGTGGCACATGCCTTTAATCCCAGCACAGAGGCAGGCGGATCTCTGAGTTCAAGGCCAGCCTCGTCTCCATAGTGAATCCAGGACAGCTGGGGCTACAGGGAGACCCTGTCTCAAAAAGACCAAAAAAATTAAAAAGTGGCAATACCAAGTATTAGAGAGGAACTAGATCGCTCACATACTCCAGATGGCTGGGTCAATTGGTATAAACAGCTTTAGTTTGTACTATACTAAAACTAAAATATACACACCATGACAGGCGTGGTGACACATGCCTTTAATGCCAGCACTTGGGATTCAGAGGCAGGTGGATCTCTGTGAGATCAAGGCAAGGTCTACATGGTGAGTTCCAGGTCAGCTGGGGCTACAAAGAGACTCTGTCTCAAAAAAAGACAAAAATAATAAGTAAAATATGCATATCTTACTAGCCAGCAATAACTCTCCCAAATTTATATATCTGCATCTGTGCACCAAAAAAAATGCATAACACTCTTTAGAACTATGCTTAACAATCACAAACTGAGAACGACTCAAATGGCCACTAACGGTAAAATGGATAAAAACTTATCACACAATTTTGCATTTAGAACAACAAACAATATAGATCTTACAAAATTTTGAATAAATGAAACAGATAGAAAGGATTCAGTTTGTGATTCTGTTTACCTATCATTCAAAAACAAGCTAAACTACCCAATGCTGTCAGAAGACAGAATAGTGGTTACTACTGAGGAAAGTGACTGGAAAGTGACATCTTGGCGAGCCCTATTGTAGTGTCATACTTGATCCAGGTGCCAAATAAATTTGGGGACAGTCACCAAGCTGAGTATTGACAACTGATACCTTTCTGTATCACTATTATACTTCAACAAAAATGTTTTGTAAGCCAGGTACATGCCTTTAATCCCAGCACTTGGGAGGCAGAGGTAGGTGGATCTCTGTGAGATCGAGGCAAGTCTGGTCTATATAGTGAATTCCAGGCCAGCTGGGGTTACAGGGAAACCCTGTTTCACCCGTCCCACCACCCCAAAAGAGAGAGACACATAGAGCAAAATGCATTGTTGGCTTGGAAACAAAAAGAAAATGTGTTTTCTCAACTCATAGATGCAATTTCTACTGATTTGTTGTTTCTTTTCTGGACCAGGGTCTTACCATGTTGCCCAGACTAGCCTTGAACACTTCCGCTCAAGGCCTCCTCCTGCCTCGGCCTCCTGGAATGGCTGAGACTACAGCACCCAGCTTCATTTAAAGACACTGAAAACGACATAGGAAGTACTAAAAAACTCTTGGAAAGAAAGAACCTACTCCAAAGAAACTGCAACAAACTGCAATTATCTCCTCTGTCCTACGTCTGTTACTGATGCAACTTACTATAGCTTATACAACAGAGCATTTTATCAGGATGCCGGTTAAGTTGTGGCATCGTTTAGAGTTTTAATCATAACTATTATGAAGCACTACAAAAGCCAAAGGCTGTGATACCTCTTCAAACTAGAAGTGAGACGGCCACCGACAACCCGCAGGTTGCCATTTCTAAAAAGATAAATATTGGTAAATAGAAGCCACATACAAACAAAAGCTCTTTGGGATCTGAATAATTTTAAGAGAAAAGGGTTCTTTGAAAAATCTATTGCGGCCTGGTGATTAGGGTTATTTTTCCTGTGACCTCACATAAAATCATTATGTTACATTGTCAAACACCTGTAAGTCTGTCTGAGCCAACTTTATTAGTCCCCCTAGCTCTTCTTTATTATTTCTTCCTTATTTTTTATTCTTTTAATCAAATTTTCATTTGAAAATTTATTGCTTTTACTTATGTTTCTTTTTATCCAATATTGTGTTTTATCTCTATTATAAAGATATGTTCATCAGGTGAATTTTGGATTGATTTTCTTTTGAGGTGACTTGAAACAAGTTCTCACTTTTTTCAAATTTAAGCTGACCATGAGCTGCCTTGACTCTGGGCCCAGCACTAAGTCCAACAAGCTGCAGAACCCCTCAGCCATATCTCTTCGGGAGAGACCCACATGGGAAGCGAGCCTGAAGACCAAAGTAACCTGTCTAAGGTAGAGTTGGTCCAGCACTTTCACACTGGCAAAGTGAAGTTCATTGACCAGATGCAACAGAACTCCTCTAATGACCAGAGAACATCCCATGAGGTAGGATATATAAAGGCTCCGATCATCCCAACAGAGTGAAATATTTGAAGTGATAGATACTGGAAAAACTTCTGCCTTGTTATGAAATCTGCTAGTGGAGGCAAGGTATTTGAGAACCTCATGCCTTGTGGCAGTGGGAAAGGAATTACAGGCCTGAAGCAAATTCTAGCAGTAGTATCTGCTGTGCAAGCTGTCCCGGAAGTACATTGTCCTTAGGGATTTAAAGGCAGAAAAACTCCACAATGCTGGAATGAACATCAAGATTGCAAACTGCGGCTTCAACAGCAAATTCATCTTTTACAAACTGGATACGCTCTGGGGCAGCCTCCCTTTTACCGCCCTGGAATTCTTCTAAAGCAGATTCACAGACCCTGGGACTTACATGCGCCGATAAAGGGACTCCTGTCTTTTGGTGGACAGGACTTCAAGGAGCTGCCAAAGAAGTACTGAGCAGGCTATATGCTACTCCTCCTACATGGCTGCAGAGGGTGAATACTGTTGAACAATCAACTCATTCTCAGTCCCAATGAGAGACGTACTTGGGAACACACGATGATGAATCCACTGATAAATGTTGGTCATGAACGAGAGGGAATTTAAGCACTCTGTGGAGTCACTCCCTGACTACAAAGTCACAGACAGGACTCACTGAGGAAATTTAACAGACAATGGCCTTCTATGTCCTCTCCAGAACTCTCCTAACTCTGAGTCACAGTCTTCAAATGACCTCTCAATAACAACACACATCCCCCATCCCACAAGATACAGCTTAGGGTTTCTACCATCCCCAAGGGTTTCAGGGACCTGCTGTTCATCTTTCAATTGCTTCTCAAAGAATCCTCAGAGGAGCAACACAGATCCTGAGAACAAGAAACAGCCACATGACTGCCATCCCTGACACAGCTTGAGGTGGGGAAGACATCTCTCCCCTTCACTCCCACAATGGCCTTTCCACCAATGCACATCAGAGCAGAACTTCCTCTCCTTGGAGGGAGCCAGTCTGGCCGACGTCCCTTCAGCATTTTATCCAGAATAGCAGTCTGTGTTCTCCATGGAACCTAGCCAGTGAGGTCCCCCTGCCCAGCACACTAGTCTCCCCTGTGATCTCTCCCTCCACTTAGGTGGCAGCACCCAAGGTAAACCAGCTTCCATGGGGTGTGTCCAAGAGGAATACCATCCCCTTTGGGCAGCCCAGACCCATGCTAGCTCTAGAGATTCTGCTCAAGGATGTGACCCCAACTTTGCCTTCTGAGACCAGACAATATCATCAGGGTGCCAATCTGGTTCCACTCACAGGAAGAGATCTTTGCTTCAAGCTTGCCCAAAAGAACCCTAATGGCTTTGAAGGCAACCACCAGGGTGGAAATGCTCATGCATGAAGTCAGGTGCTCACTGCACTTTGGGTGGCCCTCCAGGGTCCAGGTGGGTTGGAGCTACCGAGTCCTAGTGGTAAGCTCCAGACAGCCTTGCCATTAGGTCGCTGGAGAACTCCCCCTGCATCTCAGTGGCCTTGTGGAGGAAGTATCTTCTGATCAAGCAGGAACTGTCCACCCTGTGCCAGTCTGGGCCTGCTTCCTGGACCTTCCCTCGCCTGCTGGGCTCAGACTTCTCTTGTCCTCTGTGGGAGAAATGGGGTACTGTAAAATAAAGACACCACAGAACAGAGCAAGGAGAAAGCAGGGCATGGGGCTTGCCCCAGCCAAGAGCACCCAGCATCCCTTGCATGACAGGGACTGAGGAGGTGAGCAGGGGAGCATGGAAGCACAGAGAGGAGAGAGAGAGAGAGAGAGAGAGAGAGAGAGAGAGAGAGAGGGGAGAGAGCGAGAGAGAGAGAGAGAGAGAGAGAGAGAGAGAGAGAGAGAGAGAGAGAGAGCTCCTGAGTGCTCTGACAGCTTCAGTCTGCAGCCACCTGCTCTCTTGGGAGTACAGACTGTGCCTGTCTCCCTGGGGCCAGGGTCGTTAAACTTTCTACACTCTCTGGGAGCCCAGGTCTCAAGTGCCCGTTACCCATTACTTTTCCATTAGCCTGGGACCAGTAAGTTCATGGAGTGTCTGGTCTTACCACATCCCCCTTTCCGTCTCTTCATTCCTTGCCTTCTCTTCCTGACACTGTTACCCCTCCAGGGTCTGAAGGACAAGTGGAGCAAATCGATTCTGGGTCTAGTAGTCTCAAGGCTGCTGTGGGAGTAGGTGTTCATAGACACTTGGGATGGTGTGGATCCTGCACTCTTCAATGTATTTTTCTGCTTTTGGTGCTCTTGAGAAGTTGAAGAATGGGGTCGAGGGCACCCCTCCACAATCAATGGTGGTGGCATGGTGGGTGTCTAGGAGTAAACGGCTGGGGTCCTGAAGCTCCTGGGGAGGGGGTGAGAGCTCCCATCCAGCAGCTCCTTCCTGCCCAGCATCCCTTCCTGAAGGCAGATTCTCTCAAAATCAAATGCATAAGAGAATATTTTGGGAGGCCAGCAAATACATAGCTTCCTTCTCTGAAACTGGACCCAATGAATGTCCTATGGTTATAAAATTACCAATCAGATCATCTTCTTGACTCTCATTTACACAATCAGAGAGATATTCCAAGAAAAAAAAATCACCTTCCTGAAAGAACTACCTTAAATGACACTTGTTTGGATGTTTGGCTAAATATTATTGTCAACAGCATAATAATTGTTGTTTTGGATCAGGGTCTGTGTAGCCCAGTGTGGCCTCGTACTCTGTAGCTGAGACAGGCCTTGAACTTCTGATCCTCCTCCCTCCACCTTCCAAGTACAGGGATTATAGGTGTGTACCTGGCTGTAATTTTCATGAGTCAATGTTTTGGATAGGTGTGAATAGGTAGGGGAGAGAGAGAGAGAGAGCGTGCATAATTGGATAACTTCCTCGTTCTACCCTAACTGGAGCTGAATAAGCCCATTTCCAGCTATGCAAATGAATAAATTACCTTGGGGTTTCTGTTAGCTTGAAATTCGTTTCTATCACTTGTACTGGAGACAGTCTGGAAAACCAAAATTATTTGGGCTTTAGAGAGTTTTGTTTTATTGGGGTGCTAAGGATCAAACAATGATTTGAATAAAACCGACACCTAGCAGTTCCCACCTGTAGTCTCAGCTATCAGGAGGCTCACTTGAGTCCAGGAGTTCAAAGGCCAGCCTGAATTATATCACAAGACCCTGGCTGGAAACAAAAACAAAAACAAATAGCGCCCCCCAACGTGCACACACACAGACACACAGACACACACACACACAGACACACACACACACACACACACACACACACATTCTGGGGGCTAGAGAGATGATTCAGCAGGTAAGAGCACTGGCTGTTCTTGCAGAGGACCTGGGTTCAAATCCCAGCACGCACATGGCAGCTAACAACCATCCGTTACTACAGTTCCAGGGCATCTGATGCCCTCTTCTGTCCTCTGTAGGTACTGTACAACACGGGTGCACACTTACATACATGCGTGCATAACACATACACATTAAAACAAACAAACAACAACAACAACACTTCCAAAAAACCCAAACAAACAAACAAAATGGAAAACAAAGACTAGGTGTGGGGGAGAGTTGGGGAGATGGCTCAGTCAGTAAAGTTCTTGTTTCACAAGTATGAGGTCCTGAGTTGGATCCCTAGCGCCCATGTAAAAAACATAGTGGAGCATGTCTGTCTGTAATGCCAACACTGGGAGGCTGAGACAGGACGGTCCCTGTGGCTTATGGTCAATCACCCTAGCCAAACTGGTGAGCTCCAGTAAGACATTTCATCTCAAAAATGAAGCTGGAAAGCAATTGAGGAAGACACCCAGTATGGACCTCTGACCTTCACATGTATGTACATGCACAGACACATACACACAAACATGTGCACACACACAAAAATGGGGAGGAGTGACACTAATTTTTACTGATCCTACTTGTTCGGACAAGAAATATAAATTATATGAGAATGAAATGTGGAGCAAGAGTGGAGACGGCTGTAGATTCTCATAACCCTCCATTTGTGAGAGCGTCAATCAATCGTGCATTTTAATGCTTTCTTCTTAGCTTTTTTTTTGGTCTTTTTGAGACAGGGTCTCCCTGTAGCCCCAGCTGTCTTGGAACTCACTATGTAGACCAGGCTGGACTTGAACTCACAGAGCTCTGCCAGCTTCTGCTTCCCCAGTGCTGGGATTAAAGGCGTGCGCCACCACGTCTGGCTCTTCTTAGCTTTTTAAGGTTTAGTTTTCTCTAATACATGTGAGACATAAGTACATTTAACAGAGAGAGAGAGAGAGAGAGAGAGAGAGAGAGAGAGAGAGAGAGAGAGAGAGGAAGAGGAAGAGTGCACCATCTCTGGTATATTTTGAAAAAAAGTTGAAGTTCATCAACTCTTTGTTTCTGGAAATGAAGGAATTTTGACATAGATTTAATGTCATTTGTGAATGAGGCCAGCCTGTTGGGGAACCCTGCTGTTAAGGTTGGCTCCTTTCTCAGCAGGAGCTTCCTGCCTGACTTACCTGGAAAGTGCCATCCATGCTTGGCCTCATTTAACATGACCTTTGGCATAGTTACCTGGAGTAAAAACTACCCCCACGTTTTTTCTATATGATAATCAGGCATTGCCTGATAGTCTGGAAGATAGGAGCCCACTGCCACATGTAAATAAAACATACTATGAGCACCTATCAACTGAGGCTTTTGCTACTGTCTCCACACTATAAATTCTCTAGTTCTCCCACTGAATAAACGGAGCTGTTTCACTGTGTCTGGGGCTGTATCACTGCGCCTGGGACCAGCTTCCCCAGAAGGCCTGTCTTCCATCAGTGCTCACTGGCCATCCTGACCCCGTTCGCCGCTTCTGCTCTCCCTGCCCTCATGGGCCAGTGGCCAACGACCCGCGAAGAGAGGGAGAGACTCCCACACTACCCTCCAAGAAAGCTGATTCACCTGGAGACATGCTCAGGATCTCTCTTGTAGCCCCAGCTGGCCTGGAACTCACTATGTAGACCAGGCTGACCTTGAACAGAGATCCACCTGGCTCTTCCTCCCAAGTGTTGGGATTAAAGGCATGTGCCACCACACCAGTTTTGCAAAAGAGCAGATTTTTAAGACCACTTATTTATGAAATATGAAAAGGGAGATGAAATTTGTGATAAAAGATGGTATGAGCACAAAATTAAGGATCACCTAAACATGTGGGTCCAGTGCTAATGGTCTCTTACCTCCAATCACCCAGCAAAACTGCCTTCTGTAAGGCTGCAGGATGCCAGATTAAATGGTGCACAAGATATGTGTAAGAGGGTTGAGATTCTTTTTACTTATCATCAGAGAATGAATTGAACATTTACCTTTACTCCCTTGACTAAACTTCACTAAAACAACAGTAAAGAGATTAATTTTAAAGGTCAAACTCAGAATAAATAGCAGCAGCAAAGTAAAATAGCAGTACAATTTTGGAAGTAAGAATGCATATGCAGCTTTTCAGCAAACATGAGAAAACTCAAACTAGTGGGCAGGCACGGTGATTCATGCCTGTGGTCCAGCACTGAGGCAGGATGATCACCTCAAGTTCAAGACCAGCATGGACTACATAGAAAGATGCTGCCTCAAAAACTGAGACAGAGGCCATCTTCTCTACACAGAGAGTTCCAGGCCAGCTGGGGCTACAAGGAAGAACCTCAAAAAACCAAACACTTGGGAATGGTGGAGTACACCTTGAATCCCAGTACTCAGGAAGCAGAGGCAGGTGGATCTCTGTGAGTTCAAGGCCAGCCTGGTCTACATAGTGAGTTCCAGGACAGCTGGGGCTACAGGGAGACCCTGTCTCAAAAATACAAAACAAAACAACAACAAAAAGAGAGAGAGGTGGGGGAGCTCTGAACAGGTATTCTTAAGAATATTGAGTGCTCTTACAGAGGACCTGGGTTTTGTTCCTAGCACCCACATAGCAGCTAACAACCATCTGTAACTCCAGTTTGAGGAGATCTGACTCCCTCCTGTGGCCTCCTCAGGCACTGCATGCATGGGTGCACTTACACACATTCTGGCAAAACACTCATCCACATAAAATAAAAACAAATTTAAAAAATTGCCAGGTGTGGTGGTGCACACCTGTAGTCCCAGCACTCGGGAGGCAGAGGCAGGCGGATCTCTGTGAGTTCAAGGCCAGCCTGGTCTACATAGTGAGTTCCAGGACAGCTGAGGCTACAGGGAGACCCTGTCTCAAAAAAGACCAAAAAAAAAAAATTTTTTTTTTTTTTTTGAAACAGCAGGTTGAGAAGATAGCTCAGTCAATAAAGTAAGGATCCAAATTTAATCCTCAGGAACTCACATAAAAAAGTCAGGCCTGCTGAGTGTGGTAGCACAGGTCTTTAATCCCAGGACTCAGGAGGCAGTATTCTGTGAGTTAAAGGCCTGCCTGGTCTATATAGGGAGTTCTAGGTCAACTAGAGCTACATAGTGAGACCCTGTTTCAAAAACAACCAAACAAGAAACAAACAAACCACCACCACCAACAACAACAACAAAAAAAAAAACAGGTCTGGTGACACACACTTGTAATCCCAGGGCTGGAGAGGCAGGAACAGGAGAATAGGCCAACTAGCCTATCCTTATCCGCCAACCAAGGTCCCAGTGAGAGATTTTGTCTTAAAAAGCAAGGGAGGTGGGAGTGGAGGGTAGAGATGGTGCATGTCTGTAATCCTAGCACCCAGGAGGCAGAGGCAGGCACATCTCTGTGAGACTAAGGCCAACCTGGTCTACATAGTGAGTTCCAGTCCACATGCTCCCTGACCTGACAGATGACTCGAGGCATCCTCTCTAGAGTGGTAGCTCAGCAGACCCCTTGACCTCAGGGCCCCAGGCACCTTTGCAGGCAGTACGGATTGTCTGAAAATAAGGGAACCAGTGTCTCTGTGGAAAGAGTGAGACCCTCTGGAGCCCTTGTTCAGTTGGCCTCCTGGATGTTGGTGGTTAATTTAAGTAGTTAATTTGGTTTAATTTTAGACTAACTTTACCTTCTTTCTGTTTTAAATTATTTGCAATGACTCATATTATTTATATGTCTAAACAAGCAAAATTAGAGAGAAAAATTATTTTCAGTTTAGACATAGCAGGGACTACTCCATGAGTGAAGTGACCTCTGGAACAGTAAGCAAACAGAGTGGCCACCTGATGAAGTTGGCAAGAATCCTCTACCAGTCATCAATATCTGTATCCCTTTTGCACCAAAGTGATCCAGCAGGAAACAATTTCCAAGGGCAGGAAAAAACAAAACAAAACAAAAAACAGGCATGGTGGCATACATCTATGACACCAGGATCCTGAAGGTGGGGCAGGAAGACTATCAGTCTGGGTTATATAGTGCCACCCTGTTTCAACAAATTAATCAAAAAAAAAATTTTTGAGAGTCAGATATGGTGGCACAAGCCTTTAGTCTCAGCACTCTAGAGGCAGAGGCAGGTAGATCTCTGTGAGATAGAGGCCAATCTTATCTACAAAGAGTACCAGGCCAGCTGGGGCTACAGGGAGACCCTGTTTCAAAAAGACTACCCCCTCAAAAAATTTCTTTTTCTAAATTTTAAAATATTTTTAAAAAATATTTTGTTATTTTTATTTTTCATGGATGAGTGTATTGTTGTAGGTAGAGGTACCTGTGTTGTGCAATGCCCACGGAGGTCAGAAGAGGGCATCAGATCCCATGGAACTGGAGTTAAAGATGGTTGTTAGCCATCATGTGGGTGCTGGGAATCAAACCCAGGTCCTCTGCAATAACCACTGAGCCATCTCTCCATCCCCCTACCCCCCAACTTTTCTCCTGAGACAGAGCCCCAGCTGGCTTGGCACTCACTATGTAGACCAGGTTGATCTTGATCTCACTCTGTACCCCAGGCTGGCCTTGATCTCACTCTGTAGACCAGGCTGGCCTGGATCGCACAGAGATCACCTGCTTCTGCCTCTAGAGTGCTGGGATTAAAGGCGAGCACCTCCACACCTTTAAATTTATTTTAAAGAGGAAATGTTTGGATCTGGGATCACACAATGGGTGGGTCAATTCAAAAAAAGTCAGTGGTCAAAGCCCACATTTGCCCACGATGAGACCTTAGTAACTACGATTTCATTAACTTGCTACCTACAAAATTGGACCTACAGATTCGGTGCTAGGAATAACTCTTACCCATTGGTACAAAAAAGGAAAACAGCTAAGCAAAATAACAACAGCAGCAACAGTAAAAACCCTCACGGTCCTCCAAAGTACCAGAGCAAAGTAGGTTCCCAAATGAGATCAGTCCTGCAACATCTAAAAGACTTCTGGCAGAAGTTCAAATCACGTCCTCTCTGGATGGCGGTTTGATAACGTACCAGAACTCTTAACGGCAGTGGTTGGGCGCGAGGGCGGTGCTCTGAGGCCGCCTGGGCCCCACTGCCCTCCATGCCCAGGACTCAGCCCCGCCTCCGGGTCCTCGGGGCCACTGCAGATGTTTGTGCAAAGAAGAATTCATTTGAAAATTGTGAAAGGGATGGGGTTGGGGATTTAGCTCAGTGGTAGAGCACTTGCCTAGCAAGCACAAGGCCCTGAGTTCGGTCCTCAGCTCCAGGAACAAAAAAAGAAAGAAAATTGCGTAAGGGATAAAAGACCTCAAACACTGTGGCCAAAGTGCAAGCGGCTAACAGCCAAATGAGAGGAGTTTAGACGAAAAACGAACGGTTCTGTGCTGTCTGCTTAGACTGAACTCTGAGGGAGGGCAAAAGTGACAGCACCTCTTGGAAATGAGCCTCACAGGCCGAAGGCGTCCATCTCCTTCCCCAGGATTGGTAAACTTCAGGGATAGGGCTTGCAAGTTCCAGCCGCAGAGTCAGCTGCTATAAGGGAAATATCAAGAGCAAAGAGGAACATTATACAATAATGAACAACTCTCCCAAAAGACAGGCCAATCTTTAATATGAAGGAACTGAACACTGGGGGATCAAAATATGTGAGAGAACAGCTATTCAATTTGTCATCTCTCTCTTTTTTAAAGATAAATCCTACCCAGGTATGGTGGCACAAGCCTTTAATCCCAGCACTCAGGAGGCAGAGGTGGCAGATCTCTGTGAGTTTGAGGCCAGCCTAGTCTCTATAGTGAGTCCCAGGTCAGCTGGGGCTACAGAGAGACCTTGTCTCAAAAAAGACAAAATAAAAAAGTAAATAAAAGGAGAGGCTAGTGAGGGTACTAGAACACCTGTGATATGAAAGTGGAAGGGGAGCAGCAGGGTGCAGGATGAGCGATGTCACATGAGTCCCTATGTTCAATACCAGCACCAAATGAATACAAACTAGAGGAAGGGGTAGGGCATGAAATGGAAAGGAACAGAGAATTTTGGAGCTCTCTGTACTTTCTGCTTGGTTTTTCTGTAAACCTAAAACTGTCCTCTCCAAATATAATGCATTAGTTAAAAAAAAATTACAGTTGGGGCTGGAGAGATGGCTCAGAAGTAAAGAACACTGGCTACTCTTGCAGAGGACCTGGGTTCCATTCCAGCACCCACATGGTGGCTAACAACCATCCATAACTCCAGTTCCAGGGGATCCAACACCCTCTTCTGACTTCCACAGGCAGTGAGTGACACAGGTGCACTCACATACAGACAGGCAATACACTCATACACATAAAATAAAAATAATAAAATATTTTTTAAAAACTTAGGGTTTAGCCAGGTATGGTGCACACGCCTGTAGTCCCAGCACTTGGGAGGCAGAGGCTGGCGGATTTCTGTGGTTCAAGGCCAGCCTGGTCTACATAGTGAGTTCCATGTGCTTATTTGCCTGTGCTTATGGCCATCTGTTGTTCTAGAATAAAACATAAGGCCACATCTAGCTGTGCTCATCCTTGTTTCAATTTAATAATTGTCAAAAATGTACGTTGGGGGGTGGGTGATTATGAATAAAACACATTGTATATATACATACATGTGTGTATGTATATATGTCAGTTATATCTCAATAAGGCTAGAAAAATTATATGGCTACGAAAAAGAATATATGGGGTGGGAGACATTCTAATGAGTTCCTTATGGACAAAGTGAATTTAAAAGGGAGATGGGGCTAGAGAGATGGCTCAGCAGTTAAGAACACTGAATGTTCTTGCAGAAGACCTAGGTTTAAATCCTAGCACCCACATGGCAGCTAACAGCTGTCCATAACTCCATTTCCAGGGGATCTGATACCCTCTTCTGACCTTCGAGGGCATTGCACAACATGAATGCATTTCCATACATGCAGGCAATACACACATACACATAAAATAAAAATAATAGATAAAATTTTTTTTTTTAAAAAAAAGGGGAGGTGCAAGATTCCAAGTAGCAGGGTGGGGCAAGGCTCATTGGTAAAGAATTTGTTTGCGAGGGTGTGATGGCGCACGCCTTTAGCCCCAGCACCTGGGAGGCAGAGGCAAGCAGATCTTTATGAGTTCAAGGTCAGCCTGGTCTACATAGTGAGTTCCAGGACAGCTGGGGCTACAAGGAGACCTTGTTTCAAAAAGACAAAAAAAAAAAAAAAAAAGAATTTATTTGCCTGGCATGCAAGAGGCCCAGGTTTGAACCCCAGCAATGAACAAAACAAAACCTCCAGGCAGAGATAAGGTGGTGCAGTTGCAAACGGGTCTGAAATTCAAAGAAGAGATCAGGTTTGGGTGTAAATACTTGAGAACTAACCAGGTGAGGCAGGCATGGTATCACAGCATGCAACAGAAGTGTGAAGGGAGACAAGAGCAGTCAGCAGTGGAGTCAATGTCTACTGGGATCGTAGTCCTTCTGTTTCTTAGTCAATTGTTTCTGCCTTCTCCAAGCCCACCATCACTGTGTCCTGGGCTGCTCACAGAGAGAGCATCTGACATTACACTAGGGGACACATTTGCTTCAGAGATGTCTGCCCTGGCCTCTATGACCCTTCCCAGGTGATATCATGTACCTGCATCTTTCCTCCCATTTGCCAATTCAGTTCTCTCCAGTTCTTTAAATAACCATGGGTTCAATCAAACCCTCCCCAGGAAAACCTTCAGAGGTGGAGACAGTCACATGGCTCAGTGGGTGAAGGTGCTTGCTGCCAAGCCTGATGACCTGAGTTTGATCCCTAGAACTCACAGAGGTGGTGTGCAAAGCCTGTGAAGGCCACAGGGGGCATTGGATCCCCTGGAACTGGAGTTACAGACTATTGTTAGCAGCCATGTAGATACTGGGAATCGAACCTGGGTCCTCTACAAGAGCAGCTAGTGCTCTTAACCACTGAGCCATCTCTCTAGTTCCCTAAAAACAATTCTTTTAAGGGATGGCTCAGAGGGTAAAGGCTGTTGCAATAAAAGACTGATGATCTGAGTTCTATCCCTAGAACCCGTACAGAGGTGGAAGGAGAAAACCAACTTCTCAAAGTTGTCTGGCCCTCCACATGTGCACCATGGCCCTCCTGGATCCCCAGACAATAATAATAAACAAATAACCTTCAGAGGTAGACAGTAAGACTTGTCATGAATACCCTGACCATCGACTAGTAAATTACTACTCTGCTTAATCAAAATGGGGAACTCTTACTCTCTTTCAGTTCTTTTTCTAATAAGACACCTTTGTTTAGTGCTACCCCTGTATTACTGTAACAGAGTAACTGAAATGAACTTAGAAAGAGAAAAGAGGTCAGGTGTGGTGGCTCACTTGTTCCAGGCCAGCCTGGGTCCCAGAGTGAGATTCTGTCTGTCTCAAAAAGTGGAGGGTGGAGGACAAGGCTGGAGAGAGAAATAGGTTAGCAAAACCTTTTTTTTTTTTTAAACCAAGTTTTACTGAGTCCCGGAACCCACATTTTAAAAGCCAGGTATGGTAGCCCAAGCTTGTGAGCACAGCACTGGGGAGGTGGAGACAGGGAGATCCCTGGGACTTGCTAGCCAACCAGACTAGCTTACTTGGTGAGCTCTGGGCCAGTAAGAGACCCTGTGGACAGTGCTTGAAGAACAACACCTCAAGTTGTCCTCTGCCCTCTACATGCACACACATGCACAAACATGTATGCACACACAAAGGTGTTATTTTGCCTCCCTGTTTTTGTTTTACACTATTTTTTTGAGACGAGATCTCCCTGGGAGCTCCAGCTGAAACTTGCTACATAGACTAGGCTGACCTTGTTCTCACAGAGATGGGCCTACCTCGGGGATTAAAGGTGTGTGCCACCACACCTGGCTTTGCTTTTTTTGAGAAAGGGTATCACGTAGCCCAGGCTAACCTGGAACTTCCAATACTCCTGCTTCTGTTTCCCACATACTAGAATTACAAGCATGAACCACCATGCCTGGCTCAGAGGCTCACAGTTCTGGAGGTTTCAGTCCAAGTGGATCCATCTTTGGGTTGATAGTAGGCAAGCTTTTTGTTTGTTGTTTTGAAATAAGATCCCATTAGGTAGACTAGGCTGGGCTTAAACTTGCAGGCCTTCTGTCTTAGTCTCCTGAGTTCTGGCATGACAAATGTACACCACAATATCCAGCCTAGGCTGGTCCTGATGTAAATGCCTCACTGTCCCTAGCTGTTTGGCTTATTGCTTCTATCCTGTTGTCTGTGTACTTGACCACAGTGTCGATTTTCAAGGCTTGATCTGGCTCCTACCATGAAGAAATCACAGGCTGTACTAGATAGATTGAGGGAGACAGCCTAGTTTTTAGCATAGTTCTGTTAAAAATATTCACCCTAGGGCTGCGTGTGGTGGCACGCACCTTTAATTCTAGCACTCCAGAGGCAGAGGCAGGCAGATCTGTGTGAGATCCAGGTCAGCCTGGTCTACATAGTGAGTTCCAGGCTAGGGTCACAAGGGATCCTGTCTCAAAAAAAAAATCATAATTTAATCACAGAATATGTCAAGCTATGTACTGGGCTCAGAAGTGTAGCTTAGTGATAGAGTGTATACTTTGCATTGTGTGATCCCTGAGTTAGGTCTCCAGTACTACAAAATAAATAAGAAGCAAATAAATAGTCAACACTATAAATAGCTTATACAGGACTGGAGAGATGGCCCAGCAGTTAAGAACACTGGTTGTTCTTGCAGAAGACTGGAGTTTGAATCTTAGCATCCACATGGTGGCTAACAGCAGTCTGTAACTCGAGTTCCAGGGGATCCAATGCCCTCTTCTGTTCTCTGAGGGCACAACATGGGCACATTTACATGCATGCAGGCATAACACTCATACACATAAAATAAAAATAAACAAATGAAAAACAGTTTATTGTACTTAGTATTCAATATAGTCACCTTTTGGGGGCTGGAGAGATGACTCAGTGGTTTAGAGCACTGGCTGCTCTTACAAAGGACCCAGGTTTGGATCCCTGCACCCATCTGATGGCTAACAACCATCTGTAATTCCAGTTCCAGGGGATCTGACACCCTCTTCTGACCTCCATGGACACTGCACAACATGAGTGCACTTCCGTACATACAGGCAATACACTCATACACATAAAATTAAAAATAATAAATATTTTAAAATATAGTCACCTTGAAGCACTTTTAATTTTTAAAAATTTTTTATGAGATAAGGTCTCACAGTGAGACCCAGCTGGCTGGAAATCTCTATGTAGACCAGGCTGTCCTCAGTTTCAAAGAGATCCATCTGCCTCTGCCTCTTGACTGCTGGGATTAAAGGTATGTGCCACCACACCCATCATGAAGCACTTTTATTGCAGTAATAAAATTTGGAAGTCATAAGTGGTGTGGGGGTGAGGACAGGGAAAAAAGCAAGAACTTCTCTAACCAAATCACTACACTGGAGAGCAAAGGGTGGGGGGTGTCTGAGGAAAGAACAGCCAGGACGCTGGCATCAGCAGAGACAGCCAAGCAGCAAAGCCCAGGAGATGCTGGAGCTGCAGTCATCAGCATCCTTTGCTTAGAGACTGCTCAAGGGTGTGCCATGATGGTTGGCTGGGCTTTCACTGGGTAGTCAGTCTACGAATGGCACCTGCAATCTAAAACTTTGATTAAAGTTCTAAACATTTAGGAAACGGAGCTTGGCTAGTTGTCAGATTACAAAACTCCTAAAAAATCCATTAGAAAAATCACAGAATGGAAAAAAAAATTAAGCCCCCAAAAGAGCTTCAGCAATCCCTGCTGACCCAGGTACTAATCCCTGTAGTGTCCAACATCATGGTGAATGTGACCTGCTTTAAAAGGCAGCCAGTTTCAGGGGAGGCTGAAGGGGCTGGTGGAGGCAAAGGTTCTTCCTCCTCCCCCCACCTCAAGTCCTCTGGAAGAGCAGTAAGCTCTTTTCTTGAGACAGGGTCTCCCTGTAGTCCCAGCTGGCCTGGAACTCACTATGTAGACCAGGCCCACTTTGAACTCACAGAGTTCAAATTCTCTGCTGGAATTAAAGGTGTGGCCCACCATGCCCTGGAGAAGTATGCCCTTAACACTGAGCCATTTCTCCAGCTCCCACATGAATGCCTTTATCATGTCAAAACCAAAAAATATTCAGGGCTTATGTGATGGCTCAGAGGGTAAAAGTGATTGCCACCAAGCCGACACCTGAATTTGATCACTACTACCCACATAGTGGAAGTTGAGGACTCCAAAAATGTGTCCTCCTCTGACCTCCGCACAAGCACACAACATATACACAACATATACACTCCGCAGGCCAGCCAGGGCTAGTGAGACTCTGTCTCAAAACAAAACAAAAACAAAAAAAGACCTGCTCAAAGCAAACAAACAAGGGATAACAGCTCAGTGGCAGAGTACTTCTCCATCATGCTCAAGGACCTGGGTTAAATAACCAGTACAGAAACAGACAGACAATTTCTATTCTGAAGCTAACCTACCATGTGTGGTGTTAAAAGATTTGACAAGTCACTTAACTGGAAATTTAAATCCTAAAGACAGAAACTAACCTTCACCCCCAAACAAAAACGGAAACAGAATAAAGTGAATAACTTGAGGTTTGTAGCATATACTTTAAGCAAACACACGAACAAGAAAAAATGAGGACGAGTTACAGGGAGGTGCCCGAAGCAAAGCTGAGTGACGCCACTTTCGCGGGCCCTGGCAAATGTCTACATAGGGTGTAGTGGGCATTAGGAAATACTGCGCATGCGTCCGGATGCACCTGCTCCCTCCACGGTGGACACTTGAGCAGGGAGCCAGGGGAGGAGGCCACTTGTGTCATTCCAGCTTTCGAAGCTCCACATAGCACATGGTTGGATGATTCGGGGTATCTCGTATACAGGCTGGAGACAAGAGTCCCTTCGCTCTCCGACCCGCCCTCTGGCCCACCCTTTCTTCCCAGCCCTGGTCACCTCCTGCTGGCCTAGCATATGCCCAAAGGCCTGCTTTCTGTTCTGAGGGGAATGCAATTTCCATCTCTTAGCTGAAGTAATGTAGCAGGCAGGCCCAGCCTTTGGGAAGACAGGCCCCTCTCCCGCAGGTCTACACCTGCCATAACAGCGCAGGCGCCACGGGGCCTCGGCCTGGCTCTCCCTCTGCTCAGTCCCTGCTCACGTACACTCCCCACCCTGCGTGCGCGCCCTGCGCATGCCCAGGAAGCCCAACCCAAGTTATTTTCAATGGGGTTGGCTAGGAAAAAGTTTATCTCCTGCAGTAGACGGTAAATTCAGAGCTAGCACTTCCCCGCTGCCGTAGTAACTGCCCAGCGTGGTCCCCAGGAAGAGACCCCTGCGCTTCTTGCCAATCCTCTCTGCCATCCTTATTGTGGCCTTTGTCCTCACGCTTGTCATCGCACAATGATGGCTGCTCTACTTTCAAGTTTTTCATGTTCCTGGGAGGGTGCGGCAAGGGACAGGACGGAGGGAAATGGGGGGAAAGACTAGATGGGGGTGGGAGACTAGACCAGAGACTGGAGAGGTACTGGGGGTGGGTAGCTTAGAAGAGCGTGAGGGTAGAACGCATGAGCCTATGCTCAGTCCATAATACTAGCAACAGAGAACATGGGAGAGCGAACTGGGCTGCATGGTTATTCCCAATATCAATGTGAGTTTTATGGTCTGGTTTTATAGCTTGAAACTAGGAAAATGATTGAAAATATTGTAGATACAAATTAGCTAGGCACTCAGGAGGCTGAGACAGGTAGGGCTTTGACTCTGAGGCCAGCCTGGTCTACAAAGCAAGTTCAGGCCAGCCCGGGCTACATAGTGAGAATCTGTCTCAAAACAACAAAACAAAACAAACAAAACAACCCCAAACAACAACAACAAAACGCAAGCAAAGAATTCAGATAATTAGGTGAATAAGAGACATTTATAGCCATGTGTTATTTAAGTTTCTGAAATTTTCTCCAGTGATGTCAAGAATTTTTCTGGAGGACGGGCACAGGACCAAGGGCAATTTTACCTACCTACCTTCCTTTTTTTCCAAATTTTATTTATTTATTTTTATGTGTATGAGTGTATTGCTTGCATGTGCCTCTAAGTGCACCTGTGTTGTGCAATGCCTGTGGAGGTCAGAAGAGGGTGTCAG
The DNA here is from genome assembly GCF_000622305.1 of Nannospalax galili. NCBI lineage: Eukaryota > Metazoa > Chordata > Mammalia > Rodentia > Spalacidae > Nannospalax > Nannospalax galili. Next base: position 3,117,484 of record NW_008352648.1, read on the forward strand.
ATCCTCTGGAGCCAGAGTCACACACGGTTGTTAGCTGCCATGTGGGTACTGGGAATCTCCAACCCCGGTCCTCTGTAAGAACAGTCAGCACCCCTAACCGCTGAACCATCTCTCCAGACCTGTTTATTAAAATTTTTAATTGATTTATTTTTATGTATATGATGGTTTTCCTTGCCTATATGTAAGTGCACCTGTTTCATGCAGTGCCTGTGGAGGTCAGAAGAGGGTTTCAGATCCCCTGGAACTGGTTTTGGATGGTGAGTAGCTGCCATATGAGTGCTGGGATCCAAACTCAGGTCCTCTGCAAGAGCAGCTAGTGCTGTTAATCACTAAGCCATCTCTTCCGCCTCTTTTTCTATTTTATTCTGAGACAGGGTCCCAAGCTGGCCTCAAATTTGCACTCCTCCTGCCTCAGCCCCAAAGTCCTGGGATTACAGATGTGCATGCCCGCCCTTCCAGCATTTTTGCCCTGCTTGGAAAGTTACATAAATTGGAATGAGTGCAGATGAACCCCAGAAAAGAGGTTTTGTGTGGAGCCTTTTTCTAAGAGGTTCTTTGTTTCCATCTGGCGGACAATGCTAGCGTTGCAATGTCAGCCACACTTAGGCATGGCTGTATGATAGGAGGTCAGTGGTGTATGCAAACAATCCAATAGCCAGGCTTCTGCCAAGGCCAGTTCAAATAGTAAGGCTGGAATAGGACCCAGGATAACAACAACAACAACAACAACAACAAAATCCCGGTGTGATGGAGCACCTTTCATCCCAGCACGGGGGAGCCTGAGGCTGTTCTGCAGACTATCTCTGCCCAACTTATCAAGTAGTTTCAGTCTGATTTTGATGCCTCATATTTATAACCTTTCTGTGTAGTTGGTTTGTTGTTAATTTTCTCAAGAGCCTGTTAAAAGCAGGGCATGGTGGCCTGAAATCCCAGCACAGGTTATATTGTAAATTCCAGGACAGTCTGGGTTGAGAGGCAAGATGACTCAGCAGGTAAAGTGCTTGTCATACAAACCTGATAATCGGAGTTTGATCCCCAGAACCCACATAAAGGTGATGGGTCATGCTTGTGGTCCCTCCCTGAGGAAGTGGAGGTGACTATTGGGATTTCAAGGCCAGCCTTAGCTACACGGTGAGTTCACCTTTAGGCCAGCCTGCACTATGAGACCGTATTTCAAAAATAAACAGAACTGGAGATATAGCTCAATGGTTAAGAGTACTTGCTGCTCTTGCAGAGGACATGGGTTTGGTTCCCAACACCTGCAATCAAGAGACTCAGAACCACCCATAACTCCAGGAAATCTGACACCCTCTTCTGGCCTCCATGAGCACCAGGTACATGCTTACTTAGTGTACATCCACACAAGCAGGCAAACACTCATACACATAAAACAAAAATTAAAAAATCTTTTAAAAACAAGCACACCAAAAACAATCAACTGACAAAAGCAGGATTAACATTTGGATTTACTGTCCTTAGGTCAACACAATAGTGTCTGGATTACTAGTTTTATGTAAGGCTTTCTGTCAGGGAGCATAACTTTGTTTTTTGCATTAGCATTTTAGCAAGATTCTTATGCATTTTCAGGTAAAAATAAAACCAGCTTGTCAGCCGGGTGTGGTGTGCCAAACTTTAATCCTGGTACTTGGCAGGCAGAGGCAGGTGGATCTCTGTGAGATCTAGGCCAGTGTGGTCTACGCTGAATAGTGAATTCTAGGCAGGTTGGGGCTTGGGAGACCCTATCCCCAAAACAAAACAAAACTGAAACAAGAACAAAAATAATATTCTTAAAACTTTAAATTTATTTTTGTTTTACTTTCAAACACCCTTGTTGTACAATGCCTATGGCAGTCAGAAGGAAGTGTCACATTGCCTGGAACTGGAGTTAGGGATGGTTGTTAGCTGCAATGTGGATGCTGGGAACTGAACCAGGAATTCTCTGTAAGATGAGCCAGTGCTCTTAACTGATGAACCGTCTCTCCAGCCCCCATTTGTGGTTTTTGAGACAGGAACTTGCTGTGAAGTCTTAAAATGAAATCCCCCTGCTTCCCTGTCTGAGGAAGGTAACGCTTTGCCCTAAAGCCTGTGCTCTCCTTGTGAGGAGGCACGCATCTTTCTCCACTCGTTCATAACATGGCTGTGCTTATTCTGGTTTTGAGCTCACCAAGATGCAAACCCAACTACCTCTGATTACAATTAATGTACAGGTTCTTCATGTCCTTATAACTTTACCCCTAAATATTTCATACTTTGATTTACTGAAAGCATTTATATTTTGTTGCCTGTATATACATACAACTGATTTGTTAATGTTGACCCTTGTATCCTGCCATCTTAATTTAGTTAATACCAACTTTGAAGAGTCCTAAAATTTTCCTATGCATGTGACCATGTCATCCATGAATTCTTTCCAATTTTTATACCTAGCCATACGGACTTGAACCTCAAATACAAGTCAGAATAGAAGTTGTGTTCTTGTACAGATCTTGAAAGTTTAATAGTCTATCATTAAATGTTACTGTAGCCTGGTATAGTGGTACACACCTTTAATCCCAGCACCTGGGAGGCAGAGGCAGGCAAAGTTTTATGAGTTTGAGGTCAGCTTGGTCTACATAGAGAGTTCTAGACCAGTCAGGGCTACACAGTGAGACCTCATCTCAAAAAGCTACTATAGCTATTTCATGAATCCCCCATCAGGCTAGAGTTCTCTTTCTTGTTTGCTGAAACTTTCATCAAACTTCACAAGATGCTCTTAACTACTAAAGTAATCATACAGTATTTTTTTCTTAATTCTGTTACTGTGGTAAATAATATTAAACTGAACTGAGAAGGGTTCCCTCCTTTATTTCCTAAAATGTTAATGAAAGATTGGCATAATTTTTTCCTCTAATTATGTGTGTGTGAAGGGTTTTAACGGTGAATTTAATCTCTTTGGTAATGGAATAATCAAATCTTCTATTTCCTTTCATCTGCTTTGGTGATTTGCTTTTGGGTCAGGGACAAAACTGAGCAAGAGTTCAGTCTCCAATACTGAGGCTACTATTTTATAAAAGTTTTCTAAGAATATGAAATTGAGTCATTTATTAATTGTCACTAGACACACACGTGTATGTGTACACACAAATTCACCACTTTCTGTATTAGGTATAATGAAAGCAAGAAACCTGTCAAGTCAGAATGTGGAGGGAAGTTAATGATGGACTTCTGGATTATTTCATACACACCATAAAAACAATACAAATACAAAGTGCAGAGTTTAAATCAGGAGATTTATTGTAAACAGGATAACCCTAGGACCCTACCATACTGGTAGTGTCACATGCTCTTTTTCACATCAATTGATCAAAAGACTTTTCTTTAAAAAAGTCTCTGGTGATTAGCGACTTTTTCACAAATTTCACTTGCTGAACACTGAGTAAATAGTATCTGGGTAGTCTGTTATTGCTCATGGACTATACCCTGGGACCCACTTAAATGAATCTATTAGCGACACAACAGGAGCTTGACACCAGAAAATGCTGGAGCACACTAATAGACACCACGTGCAGGTTCATGAAAGACTACATGGATTGCTTTCAGATCTCCTCAGGTGCCTTTCCTTACACAACCGACACGCTTCTAAATTTACCCATTTTTTAAAAAAGAGCTGAAGTTATTCAATGGCATGTTGAAAAGGGAGATTTTTATTTACTTTTACAGTGATGGATTTAAACACTCAGGACTAATTTTAGATTCCTTTTGTATACATTTGCAGTTCAGTTGAAAGGCTGCATAGTTACATGCTGGGCATGGTAGTGCATGCCTAAACCCAGCACTTATGAGGTGAACTGGATGAAGGAGGATCAGGAGTGCAAGGTCATCCTTGGCTGTAGAGGCCATTGCACAAACCAGAAGGAAGTGATGACTCATGCCTTCTGATGAATAAAGGCAGATTTCTTACTAGGAGACTTTCAAAGGTGTGGGTGAAAAGACAGTCACAGCACCACATGGAAAGCAGCCTCCAGAGCTGCCCCGTGTTGAGATTATTGGAAAATGGCAAATGTGAAAAGTCAAGGCTCTAGGGAAGAAGTCCTGGTAAATCAAGTTGTATGGGGCAGGAAAACATCACTTGAAAATGCCATTCTGTACTTTGCCTGAGTTAGTGGACAACAGGAGCACTTGCTGTTACTAATGCCTGTAATGTGGAAACAGTCACAATTTCTCTTGAAGCAAATTTTAATAATAGCAAATATTTTAAAACAGCTGTTAAATCTACAGTAACATTTTCTCCTAAAATAGTATCTTGTGAAAAAAATATTTTTAAAAGTCCACTCCAGTCATCATCTGTATGCTTATATTCATATATTCAAAAAATAACACTTAAGGCAAGATTAGACTGGCAGCAACAGGGATTTTAGAGTCTTACGGAGACTTGGTATTTAAGAATACAACATTTTATTTGTTTATATCTCCAGAGAGGGGGCTTTGTATTTGTTGCCTTTTAAATATCTAAAGGGCAAATGTTTTAGTTCACACACTCATCGCAATTTAAATTTTAGTAAGGTTATGGGTAGCTACAATAGCTGATGTTACAACAGCATGTCTCTCATTCAATACAGCAGCACATATCTGCTGATGGAACACTGCAAACCAACTATGAACAACAAAAATGTCAATGGAATTCAATGAGAAAAAACCCACAGTTATCCTGAGAAATTCCATTTGGGTCAAAATTGATGTAAGGTTAATCTGTATTTATAGCACTGTAAATAAGGGTATTCTAGGGTTTTCCAGCATTTTACTAGGTAGATTAAAAAACAATATTCAAATTTTATAAAAAGATTAAAACCATGCCTTATATAATCAGCAATTTCACTAATAAAAGAAAATGACACTGCTTTGTGTGTCACCTGCCAAATGTAATATTCTCCATTGATTTACATGAAACAATCAAATAGAAAGCAAATTTGAGGATCAGCTTTTTAAATGGTAATACCTTTCTAAATGTTTGATGCCTTTTTGAAAAAAGCTAACATTTACTTTCTTCAGACAAATGACTATTTTACAGAATAAGGAGGAAAGAGCCTATTGGGACATCATTATCTTAAGTAGTTATATAAGGGAATTTCTCTTAGGAACGAAAAGGGGAGAAAATTAAGATATTTAAGAGGCATGTATTTAAAAAATATTCTACACCTATAAGATTTTATAATTTTATTACTTTGGATTTTAACATTTCTACATAATGTCTGATAATTCATTTCTGTCTGTCTGTCTAACAGTGAACCAGAAACCACTCAAGTGGCTGAGCCTGTTCTCTCAGGCCTTGGAAGACACAGAAAAATGTCCGCTGATGCTTCCCAGTGTGGGATCTTCAGAGTTTTGCAGCCATGAAGTTAATGTGTGGTTTCACAAGGGGAAACAGTGGCAAGCCACGTTTGAACTCAGTCATGTTCTGGATCACTTCAGGCTGCAAAGAAACAAAAAGGCTTCTTTCAGTACATCGCACTCAGCAGGATATCATCTTTTTTGGGAGAAACACCATAAAGAGATACTCCTTATTACAACTAGTAGAGTCAGGGAGTCATGGATTAGTTAACAGGCCTATGGCATGTAGGACTCTGGGCCAGATGGAGGACTCTAGCTCTCGCCTGGGCACACAAGGACTGGCTCACCCACCCAGCAGAAGTCCAGTTACACTGCCTGTTTTCTCCTCCTGAAAGTAAATAACAGTCTTTCCAGAGGATTAAATACTGAGGTGCTATGGGAAAGACTAAGAGCTCTCATTCCCATACTTAATGCTGGGAAAGATGTGCCCAGAGATGACTGACTACACAGGGACAATGATCAGACCAGAGGCAAAGCTGGGAGTAGAGGTGCACGTCTGCATCCCTAGCACTTGTGAGGTTGAGGCAGGAGGACCAGGAGTTGAAGGGCAGCTTCAGCTACACAGTGAGCTTGAGGCCAGCTTGGGCTAGGTAAGACCCTTACACAAAACCAAACCTAACAAAACATACAGGGGCAGAGGCTGAGTGACCAGACAGAGAAGACTTAGAGAAGCTCAAACACCTAGTGACCTGAAACCTCCAGGTTTTACGTGTTCTGATAAGTAAAAGTCCTTGGGGAACCCCTAACATTTCTTACTTGTGGCAAGGCAGGTGCTTGTGATAAATTTATATCATTCTGACATGGGAATTCTCCAACAACAGGACCTATGAGAAAATGAGAGGTTTACTACTCATACTTGCAGTAAGAACAAATTCAAAAAAAAAAAAAAAAAGAATCCAAGGCAGACCCAGTTCATTAACAAAACTAAACTAAACCAGGCCCTCATACACTTTTCAGATTGCTTCAAGCTGCTTGCTGCTAAGGACTTGAGTGTGCCCTGCTTTCAATAGAGAGGTGTCCTGCTGCTGATGTTATTGAGTCCATAAAGCCTTGGCCCTAGCAGCTTTAGTACTCAGGTCTGATCTGAATAGACTTGGGCTCTGACCTCCTAGAAGGATGTAGCAAATTCCCAGAAGGCCAGTAAGAGCTGGAGAGGAGGACTGTACAGACAACCCCTTACTCCTTCCCACATGTAGGTGTTTCCTGAAGCCTCTTTTGGAGATGGTGACCAGCTGTATACTCTTGAAAAGCTGTGACCATCACCTGGTACTGGCTCTCTCTTTCACTGCTCCATTTCCCCATCCCCTGTACTTCTGCTTCAATAGAACAGACCCTATCTCAGTTCCTTTTTAAAATCCCCTTACTTCCTGGTACTCTGACAAGACAGCCATCATATGGTTCAACATAAGATTAAAAATAGAATTTTAAAAAAGCCAATATTCAATACTTACAAGAATCCATTTCCCTGGCAAGAACGTGAACGGATACCTTATGTCTCCTCGGTGCGTCCACTGCCAGCATTTCCTGGGCAGCAAGGAAAACAAGATCATTTTTTTGCCCCATCATGGAACTTAACATGAGGCTCTTGCTGATGACTATGAAGAATCAGCTACCACAGACTACATATAGAAAGGCTTTTTTTTTTCTTTCCTCTCACATTATTTTAAGCACTATGAAAGATTCAAGAAAGAAGGTAGACAGACTTATTTTCTCTTTTTGTGATGCTGGAAATTAAACCCAGAAGTTCCTTTATACTAGGCAAGTGCTCCACCACGGAGCTACACCCAGCATTGTCCAGAATTATTCCAGAATTGTAGCGAAGCAACCCAAACCAAGATGATTAAGTGATCAAACTCACAGTTAGCATATGCCTGAGCTGGGCTTAAACACCTGTCTACTCAGATACGATATGCAGGGCTGTACCTAGTGGGGTTATTTGTTGCTGGTGTTATTGGTTTTTTTTTGTTTTTTTTTTTTTTTTTTTTTGCTTTTTTTCAGGGTCTCCCTGCAGCCCGAGCTGTCCTGGAACTCACTATGTAGACCAGGCTGACCTCGAACTCACAAAGATCCACCTGCTTCTGCCTCCCAAGTGCTGGGATCAAAGGCGTGTGCCACCACACCCAGCCTTATTGTTTGTTTTTTTAAGAGAGAGTTTCACTATGTAGCCTCTGGCTGGTCTACAAGTCACTATGGGGATCAGGCTGTCCTGAAAAGCAGAGATACATCTGCCTCTGCCTCTCGAGTGAAGGAATTAAAAGAGTGTACCACATGTTTTACATTTATTATTTGTGCATATGCAGGGTAGGGGGCACATGAATGCTGTGGCATAAAAGGGGAAGTCTTGGAGTTGAAGAGATGGTTCAGCGGTTAAGAACACTGGCTGTTCTTGCAGAGGACCCGGTTCCAGGGGATCTGATTCCCTCTTCTGACCTCCTTGAGCAAGGCACAATACAGATGTAGTTTTCTCCTTGCACCATATAGGTTCAGATGTTAGGCCCTCAGCCTCTATGGCAGATACCTTTACCTGCTGGGCCACATCACTGGCTCCCTAGTGATCTCTAAACGCCTCCCCCCCCTTTCTATTTTAAAGACATAGTGTTGCATAGGGCTGGAGAGATGGCTCAGCAGTTAAGAATATTTGCTACTTTTGCAAAGGACCTGGGTTTGGTTCCTAGCATCCACATGGGGTGGTTTACAACCACTAAAAGAAAAAAAGGCAGTCTTGCTATGCAGCCCAGTCAAACCTTGAACTTGATATCCTCCTCTCTCCACCTCCCATGTGCTAAGATTACAGGCCCAAGCCATCAGATCTGGCTCCTCTAGTGATCTCTAGTATCTTAGAGAAAATGGTCTGTCTTTACTCAGAACAATCACAATCATTGTTCCTCTAAGAACTTTCTCAAATTCTGTACCAGGGTTCTGCTAGTAAGCTGTGGTTCCTCATCTATCAAGAGACAGGAAACTAATACTTACTGAGTACTGCCTTGTATCAGGCAATCTCCTGTAGGAGGTACTTTATTCTCTGTAGCTAATAATCATGATGATGGTTATTCAGTGCTGTAGACTCTCTGTATGTAGCCCTGACTAGCCTAGAACTCACTATGTAGACCAGGCTGGCCTCGAACTCACAAAGATCTGCCTGCCTCTGCTTCCAAGGTGTGGGGGATCAAAAGGGCACCACAAGGCCTCCTAATATTCTCATTTTAAATCTAAGAGTGAGTCAGTTTTGTAATTACCATTTTCAAAAACTCAATAATTAGGTATTACTTGTAATTTTAAATAAATAACAAGAGTTGTAGAGAAAAAAAATCAGTAACACTTCATTCTTTCTGGAGACATTACAGTCATCTTTTTTGAACAGGCATAACTAGTATGGCATGACTGACTCAGAAACCAGAGACAGCTGACTATGATCTCAACTGCAGACAACTGAGAACAAATACTTGTTCTCACAAAGTCAAAGTCTCCTGGAGGTAAATAAACAAAACTAAAATTTATTTTGTAACATCCAGAAGGGAAATGCATTCTGATTTAAAGTGTCAAAACCTGGGACTGGAGAGATGGCTCAGTGGTTAGGAGTACTGACTGCTCTTGCAGAGGACCCGGGTTTGATTCCCAGCACCCACATGGTGGCTATAAACCATCCTTAACTCCAGTTCCAGGGGAATCCAAAGCCCTCTTCTGACTCCCATGGCATTAGGCATTGCATGACACAGGTATACTCACATATATGCAGGCAATACGCTCATATACATTAGAAAAAAAAAGTGTCGAAACCCCCAGACTATTTAATAAATGCTACAAAGTGGCACTCACACATCAGTGACTTCAAAGCTTAAGTTTGCTGAAGTCACAGATCTACTAGTTGGGGGAGGGCTGAGTTCTGGATCCATATTCAGAGGCCCTATACCTTCTTGCTGCTGTCCCACAGATTAATGAACCTCAGAAGTTGAGATCAGGAGTGAGGTTGGCAGACCTAAGAGAACACCTCAGACAACTAACCAGCCTGACAGTGAGCAAGTGTCTGATACCTGACTCTGCTCCTCACCACCTGATCATAGCTTTCCAAGTAAACAAGGGCCACTTGGTGTTAAATTTCAGGTCAAATTTATATATATATATATA
>NW_008352648.1:3126996-3133392 GCF_000622305.1 Nannospalax galili
TATTCAAAGGCTAAAAGTAAGAGAGGAGTTTGGATGAAATGAGAGAAAGATGTTTTCCTCCACACAAGGCTAAGGAAAGAACATGCAGTTATTCATTTCCACCCCAGAATGGTTCAAATATCATTGCTCAAAAACATACATTCAAAACAGGCCTGGGATTCATGCCTATAAGCCTAGTACACTTAAGGCAAGAGGATTGTTATGAGTTTGAGGCCAGCTTGGGCTACAGAGTGAGACTCTGCCTCAAAAAACAAATCAAGGAGCTGTGCATGGTAGCAAGCTGGGCATGGTGGTGCACACCTGTAGTCCCAGCACTCGGGAGGCAGAGGCAGGCAGATCTTTGTGAGTTCAAGGCCAGCCTGGTTTACATAGTGAGCTCCAGGCCAGCCCCCCACTTCAGGGAGTTCCTGTCTCAAAAATACTAGCCCCCCCCCAAAAAAACCCAAGGGGCTTAAGAAATGGCTTAGTGGTAAAGAGCACTGGCTGCTCTTACAGAGGACCCAGGTTTGGTTCCCAGCACCCATGTGGTAGCTAACAACCATCAGTAGTTCCATTTAATTCCAGGGGATATGATACCCTCTTCTGGCCTCTGTGGACACAGGTGCACTTACATACATGCAAGCAAAACATTCATACATAAAATAAAAATAAGTTAAAAAATATAAAAAACAAAACAGAAGTGCTGCTCAAAACACTAGTTCTAAAAATTATTGAAAAAGGAAAAATAATGATTTTTGCTGTCAATGCCTGAAACTATAGTGTTATAGTCTCCCTGTGTGCATACGTGTCCATGTGCTGAGGGGGGTGGGGAGTGGAGGCCCTTGGACAATGTAAGGTATTGTTCCTGAGTCATTCAACATCTTGTTTTCTTGAGACAATGTCTCTTACTGGGATCTGGGGCTTGCTGATTAGGCTAGGTTGGCTGGCCAGAAAGCCCCAGGGATCCACCTGTTTCTGCTTCCCTAGCTATGGGATTACAGGTACCACCACTACAACCAGCTTTTTACATTGGTTCTGGGCACTGAACTCAGATCTTTGTGCTTATACAGCAAGCGCTTTACTGAGCTATTGCCCCAGCTCCATATTCTCCCTTTTATATTGTTAAGGTATTGTCAGCTTTATTAATACATTTTTGTACACATGTTAATACCTATTTGCAGCCTTGTAATTTTTCAGATTTGGGGGAAGAGGTGTTAGTAACTACAAACGGTGCAAGGTAATGATTTTCCTCTAAGAAACCTTGAAATAAGGGACTATTTCTTCATCTTGATTCTTCTGCACAGCACCACTGGTGATAAGTTAAATGGCCCTGGAAAGTCCTAATAGAGGGAAATATTTTTTAATATATTTTATTTTTTTTTAATTTATGTGTATGAGTGTATCCTGAAAGTGGTTAAGTGTACCCATGTTGTGCAATGCCCACGGAGTCAGAAGAAGGCCTTGGAACTGAAGTTACACGGACTGCTGTTAGCCGCCATGTGGGTGCTGGGAATCAAACCCGGGTCCTCTGCAAGGGCAGTCAGTGCTCTTAGCTGCTGAGACATCTCTCCAGTCCCAAGAAGGAAAATATTTGATTAAGTAGGTCCCACTATTCACAAAATTATTCTGAAGAGCACAGCAGGTACTCATTCTTATGCAAGAATCCACAATATATCCTTGGAAAATGACACAAGAAAGTAGGTATCTCTCCCCCAAAAGATGTGAGCATGGGGAAGGAAGCAGGTCCTAATCAAACATAGCTTGTAATCACAAATCCAGGCAAAATGGCTAGAAAATTGAGGGACAGTTCCACGGTGCAATTGTAATCATTGAGTATAAATTTTTTTCCCTTGTTTTACAATCGGGTATAAAGGTACTTTATATAAATTGGAGGCCCTAGGTAATTACAATGAATATACATAACACTTTTAAAATATATATTGTGGCATATATTTTGAATTTCTGTATTTGACCTACTTACTCTACATTATATACCTAGTTAAATGTCACTATTCTTATGTCATCATGGAGGGGAGACTCAGATGTGCAAGGATTCTCTTAAAGCTGTGCTAGGAAGACTTTAATGGCAGTGCCCTCTTTTCTGTAATAAACCTTCACAGGAAACACAGGCACTCCAAACTCATAAGCTCTGTGAATGCAGTCCAAAACCAAGTAATCTTTATTTAAAGCAGCAGCCTTAATGGATGGAGACAACTGATCACTATCAGAGCTTGAATCATAATATGATTCATGAGTTCTTCTGTTTTCTTTGCTCTTCACACTAAACAAGCTCAGTAATGCTCTTTGGGCAGTGTGGTAGAACCAGAAGAAACAAAAGGCACTCAGGAATGTCAACCTAGGAGCTGGGTATGGTAGCTTATACCTTTGGGAAGCAGAGGCAGGCAAGGCAGATCTGAGTTTGAGGCCAGCCTGGTCTACATAGCAAGTTCCAGGCCAGCTGGGGCTACAGGGAGACCCTGTCTCAAAAAGACTTAAAAAACAAACAAACAAACAAACAAACAAACAAAAAAACCCACCCCAAGAAGAGTCACTGTACTTTTTAGGAGTCCAGAGGGAAAACAGCAGCACTGGATTCCACAGGAATTACATGTTTTTTGGGGGCGGACAGGTTCTCTAGCCCTGGTTTGGAATTTGCTATGTAGATCAGATCAGGCTGGCCTCAGACTCACAGAGATCCAGTTACAACTGTCTCCTGGGTGCTGGGATAAAAGGTGTGCATTACCGCATCCAGCATTTATGTTTTTCTTAACAATAATAGGTGTCAAACCTCCTAATTTCCACAAAATAACTTTAAAAAAATCTAGCCTTGGAGCTGGAGAGATAGTTCAGCAGTTAAGAGTACTGGCTGATCTTGCGGAGGACCCAGAAGACCCGGGTTCGGATCCCAGCATCCACATGGTGGCTAAAAACTGTCCATAACTCCAGTTCCAAAGGAATCTGATGCCCTCTTCTGACCTCCTCCAGCATTGTACAATACAGATGCACTTACATACATGCACGCAATATACTCATACACATAAAATAAAAATACTAAATATTTTTTAAAAATCCAGCCTGGCTGGACATGGTAGTACATGCCTTTAATCCCAGCACTTGGGAGGCAGAGGCAGGTGGATCTTTGAGTTCCTGGGGCTACAGGGAGTCTGTCTCAAAAAGACCAAAAAAAAAAAAAAAAAATCCAGCCTGAATGGATTCAAAGCAACAAAACACAGCATAGCAACTATTTCAGTTGCAATCAAAACTAAGGGGCCAGTGAGATGGCTTAGCAGGTAAAGGCACCTGCCACCAAACCTGGCAACCCGTTTGCTCCCTGGAACCACATGGAAGGAGAAAACCTACTCTTGCAAGTTGTCCTCTGACCTCCACACATACATACCTATATACATGCACATAAAACAAATACATTTAATTTAAAAATAAAATCAAACTAGATAAATAAATCCACTGACCTTGTAGAATTTGATGATATCTTCCTTGGTAAGTGTTTTTAAATATGCAACTTCGATGTTATCTGAAAAGGTAGCCAAGCAGTAATTTACTAATGTTTCTATATTAAACAGTCCAAAATACCACACTAAACAACAACACATTTCACTCTAAGTCTGTTGAATATCCATAATTTAAAAAATCTTACATTTATTTGCGGTTTTGTGTATATGTGCACAACTGTGTATGGAGGTCAGAGGACAACTTTCAGGAGTTGTCCCTCCTTCCACCACGTGGGTTCTAGGGATTGAACTCAGGTTCATCAGGCTGAGCAGCATGTACCTTTACCCACTGAGCCCTTTCATCAGTCCAAGTATCCTATATTTAAGTGACCACCTGCTCCTCTGAGTAGGAAGGTCAAAGATTTCAAGTAAAATTAAGTGGCTGCAGTGTTTTTTGTTACACTACATGGAACCAGATCTGAGTTCATATTGTGTGAGCTGTTGGATTTTTGAACTAGTCACTTCAAGTTTTCTAAGCCTCAGTTTCCTTATCTGGAAACTGAAGGAAACAACCACTTAATAAGGTTATAATGAGTCAGGCATGGTGGTGCACACCTTTAATACCAGCATTCTGTATGCAGAGGTAGGCAGATCTCTGTGAGTTCAAGCCCTGCGTGGTCTATATTGGGAGTTCCAGACCAGTAGGTGCTACACAGTGAGACCGTAAAAACAAAAACAGAAAAAAAAAAGAAAGAGAGTAAAAAAAGGTTATAATGATAATAAAAAAAGATTACATATAAAGTATAATTTAGGTATGTGATAAATGTTCACTAAATGGTAGACATTAGTATCATTAATAGTGGGTCTGTTGGGTGTGGTGGTACACACCTTTATTCCCAGAACTTGGGAGGCAGAGGCAAGTGGATCTTTGTGAGTTTGCAGCCAGCCTGGTCTACATAGTGAGTTCCAGGCCAACTGGGGCTACAGGGAGACTCTGTCTCAAAAAGACATAATGAAAAAAAAAAAAAAAAAAAAGTGAGTGGGTCCAACTGTTAGAAAATGAGGCCCCAAAATAGTGATAAGTCAAGATCTTCAGCTTGATGGTGCCAGCATAGAAAGAAAGCCAAGTCTCCTGACTTCAGATAGAACAGAAATAGTGAAATTGTTACCGATATATTGATGTGAGATCAAGATAGATCAAATGGAAATTATTGTTACATTAAATAAAGAACAGTTCTTTTAGAAGTGCTACCCTGTGTTCTCGAATTTTACACTCACATGCTACCCATTCATGTTGGGGTTCTGACGTTCCCTTACCTCTGTCATAATTGTACTGCTGGGAGATGATTTCTCCCCAGTATTTAGCACACTCTGCAGACAGTTTCTTTGGTTTGTCAAGTCGCCGAATTGCTAATGCTTGAATGTGTTTTTGGAACGCCTCTTCTGTCATGTCCTCTATGGACTTTTCCATAGTAAGTAGGAAAGCTTCCACTCTGCTTTCCAGGTAGTGAGGTGGTTTTTCTGACTGGATGATGAATCGCAAGCCCTGTATGCCATTGGCTCGACGAGGCCCACTGAAGACAATATAGCCTGAAACACAAATGCCAGCCTGTCAGGACCTTGGCACTGGAGACTTAGGCCACTTTTCATCTTTCAGAGCAAATAAAATCTACTTTAGATTAATTACCTTGAAGAAATATGAACAGTTAAAAGACAATGGCTTCTTCCTAAAGAGAGCAGAAAGGCTCCCTAAAGAACAGTTAGAAAGTTAGGAATGAATTTTTTTCCTTCTTAGAAAAAAACTCATAACCCAATTCATCATTCAAACTCACATTTAGTAACTCCTCACTCATGTCTGCAAATCTTTAAAAAAATATTTTATTTTTAATGTGTAGGAGTATACTATCTGCATGTGTGTAAATGCACCCATGTTGTGCAATGCCCTCGGAGGTCAGAAGAAGGTGTCAGATCCCCTGGAACTGGAGTTACAGACAGTTGTTAGCTGCCATGTGGGTACTGGGAATCAATTGGGTCCTCTGCAAGAGCAGTCAGTGCTCTTAACCACTGAGTGATCTCTCTAGCCCCACTTCTTCAAATCTTAAACTGAAGTTATCCCCACTCTTATCAAATGCTGTACTCATTTTCATCCCCTAACCACTGTTCTAGTTCTCTTTGCTTTAGCATCTTAGTTCCTCATATGACCATGACTCTTCTAACACATTTTTTTTGATAATCCATTTCTAAACCAGCTCTGTTTAAACTGACTCTCTAGGACTAGGCTAACTAAAGGTTGCAGTTCTACTGACATCCTGTGAGCTTACACACTGCCCTCTGCCCCTCTGCAACTCCTTTTCTCCCCCTCAGCTCCTCTCTCCCATCTTTTGCAGACTCACATTATTTTATTTTGCTCTTTCCAGTTCAAAGTCACAATAATGGATAGGGTCTGGAGGAGCTGCCCACATGAAGCAGACAGCCCTACACTCCCAGAGCGAGGCAGGGTCATGATCTGGGTGCAGTCTTTCAGGACTCCAGTGTGGAGGTCCCCTTTATGGTAGCAGCCACCTACCCACCTTGATGGTCACTTTGTCATAGTCAGAACTCAAAGAAGAAATTCACATGGACTTCTGGCCACCAGAGCCACTGCCCATATCTGGTACTTGCCTATGGTGTTCTGATGTTGTAGGCATCTCTACTGAATCTGAGCAGGAAGATGCAGCCAGTGGCTGGTGTTCAGGTTACCTGTGACCTCATGGCTGCTTATAAAGCCATACTCTCCACGGAACACAATGACAGGGCTGCTGATCAGCTTTGTGTGGAAAAGCTCTATATCTCTAGGTTGAGAGTCAGCTACCCATTTCCAGCAGTAACAAACCTTCCACTGAAGGCTTGCAATGTGAGGCAGCAATCATCAGCACTCCATGTTAAAGTAGCACCTGGCCAGCTTCCCTCCCTCCCTCCCTCCCTCCCT
>NW_008352648.1:3133415-3150517 GCF_000622305.1 Nannospalax galili
TTTGGTCTTTTTGAGAAGGGTCACCCTGTAGCTCCAGCTGGTCTGGAACTCTCTATGTAGAGCAGGCTGGCCTCGAACTCACAGAGATCTGCCTGCCTCTGCCTCCTGAGTGCTGGGATTAAAGGCATGTGCCACCACCCCCAGCTTTTCTTTCTCTCTTTGAGATGGGGTAGCACTAGCTGGCCTAGAACTTGCTATGCAGACCAGGCTGGACTTGATCTGAGATCTGCCTGCCTCTGCCTCCTGAGTGCTGGATTAAAGGCCACCATATCTAGGGCACCTGGCATTCTTGGTGGACACAGTAAATTGCATCTTCCTAATGGCTGTCAGCATCTAGTACTCGCCATTGTGCATGCAAAGGGTACACTGAAGGGGTCTTGGTCAGACTCTTCATTATGAGTGGTCAAGGGGTTCATATTCTGGGTGCCTACAGCAAATTGGTGTAGCTGTGATTTAGTATGAAGTACCTGTCCATGCCCACCCACCTTGATGGCCCTTCTGTCTTGTGTGTATTGCTGGACTCTGACGATGCCAGAGAACAGCCTTTGCAGTCATGGAAGGCCACTTTGCCTGAATGGAACTACAGTGTACAGTTGAAGTACACATGCATTCAGGTACCCATTGTAGCCCAGGGAAAAGGAGTCAGTCTGTAGCTGTGACCCTGTTTTAAGTGAGTCAATGCCTCAGGTATGCACAGGTCCAGGGCATTCTCATCCATAAAGGGCACAGTGCCTATGGGTCAGGCTGCAGATAATGACTTGAGAGTAGAGATATGGAGGCTACTTAGCAACCCCATCTGTGTGATTCACAACAGGGAGTAGCCCTAGGTGTCACTGAAGAAGCTCTTGTGTACATCAGACTGCAGCAACCAGAGGTATCATCGTGCCAACCCTGAGGAACTGGCAGTCCCTCACCAGGTGTCAGTCACCTTGCCCTCAAAACTAACATCTCCCTTCTTCTTCTACACTTAGCTTTTGGCTTGTTTCTTTCAGAAGTTTTGCACAGATCAACTTTGGAGCCTCTGGGTTTCACTTCTGAGGAAATCACTATCTTCAGTATAGCTTTGTAGTTTGAACACTCTTATAGGAACCCTTACCACACTCAACTAGAATTATTCTTCACAGGTCAGCCATTTTGACTTGACTTGAGTTCCTTAAAGGGAAAGAGTAGAACTTCTCTATTTTCCATGTTCAGCACCTAGCACAGTGGTTACTTAAAAACAATAGGTGCTTGGAGAGACACACCTTTTAAAATGTTTCTTTCCTGCCATTATGGGGTTTCTTTAAATGTCTTTATTGTTTATTGAGATGGCTCTCATATAGCCCAGGCTGGCTTAGAATGTGCTATGTAGCAGAGGATGACATTGAGCTCCTCGTCACCTTGCTTCTACCCTCTTCAGTGTAAACTTCTTTGCTCATTGATCAAATTTGTCAAGACCCCCAAGACTTTTTTTTAACAGTGCCTATAAGTTCTGCAAACACCTAGTAAGTACCTTCTTTACCCCTTAGGATACAGAGAGGAATGAGATATTACCAGGTAACTCAAAGTCTGGCAAAACTAAGCTCCTCTGCAAAACTTGCTTCCCACCTTGCTATCCATAAGTGTCTCCTTAGCATTCTTTCCTCCCTACCTATGATGTCTTCTTTATGGCCATGCAATATAAATCCAGTATCTTGTCATTAAGAATTGCTTTACTGCTGGGTGTGGTGGTGCACACCTTTAATCCCAGCACTCCAGAGACAGAGGCAGGCAGATCTCTGTGAGTTCAAGGCCAGCCTGGTCTACATGGTGAGCTCTAGGCCAGCTGAGTCTATAGGGAGACCCTGTCTCAAAAAGCCAAAAAAAAAAAGAACTGCTTTACCGACTAGCCTAGGGATATAGCTCAGTGACAGAGTACTTGCTTAGCAAATGCAAGAGAAACAACAGAAAAAAAACAAAAACAAAAACAAAAACAAAACACCCCCAAACAAAACTGTTTTAGTCTCTGCAAGATATTAATTGCTTATCTTTTAGAAGTGGACATCCTATACACAAGGTTTTCACAAGTCTCTATGAATACAGCATGCTTGATATGCAGTGCCATTCGATTCTACAAGTGGGAAATGTTTTCCAGGGACAAAAGTTATTCGCCATGCCCTGCTACCCTTCCTTCTTACCCAGCTGCTCCTTGGTGCGAAGGGTGTTGAAGCAAGGCTCAGAGATGATCTGACAGAACAGCTCGAGGAACATGTTCTCCGAGGTGCTCTGCATGTCTGTCTGGTAGTAGATCTCAATGCCACAGTTATTGTGCACTTCATTCCTCTGCTGATAGACAAACCATCCCCCTAGGAAGTTTCACAGAGAAAACGGGCTCAGACATTTATCTATGTTTGATAGAGTCAATGGCATGTTTGCCCACTTTTTTGTTCCTAGTTCGTTTGTATTTATTTATTTATTTATTTATTTATTTATTTATTTTATTTTGCCTATCTTTTTGAGACGGGGTCTCCCTGCAGCCCCTGCTGGTCTGGAACTCACTATGTAGAGCAGGCTGGCCTTGAACTCACAGAGACCCACCTGCCTCTACCTCCCAAGTGCTGGGATTAAAGGCGTATGCCACCACACCTGGCTCTTTTTCTTTAAAATCTTATTTATATTTTATGTGCATGAGTGTTTTGCCTGCATGTGTGTAAGTCCACCTGTGTATGCAATGCCTATGGAGGCCAGAAGAGAGTTGGATCCCCTGAACTGAAACAGGAGTTACAGATGGTTATTAGCTGCCACGTGGGTTCTGGGAATTGAACCCAGATCCTCTAGAAGAGCAACCAGTGCTCCCCTTTTTCCTTTTTTGAAACAAGGTTCCATTATGCTGCTGAGGCTGGCCTTGAGATCCTCTGCCTCAGTCTCCTGAATGCTGGGATTACAGGTGTACACCACATACCCTGCTTTATGTTTGCCTACTCTTGTATAAATAGTCCCCCTCCCTTTTAATTTTATTTTGTTTTTGACTTTTTTCAGGACATGATTACATAGTCCAGATTGGCCTTGAACTTGCTCTGTAGTCAAGGCTGGTTTTGAACTCCTGATTTCCCTTGTCCCTACCTCCTAAGTGCTGGGATTAATGGCTTGTGCCACCACACTTATGCCTTTCAAGTAGAATCAAGTGAAGGGTTTCTTAGGGCATTCACATCTGATCAGCTGGCTAAATCAGAATAATTTTCTAACACCTGAAGTTTGAGCGCTGGATGTAAACTGCTATTTTGAGCTTGATGGAGCGCTTAAGAGGCCAGAAAGATAGCATTCTAAGAGAGAAAAGAAAAAGAGGGCCCAGCACTTGGGAGGCAGAGGCAGGCGGATCTCTGTGAGTTCAAGTCCAGCCTGGTCTACACAGTGAGTTCCAGGCCAGCTGGGGCTATAGGGAGATGCTGTCACAAAGGGTCGGGGGAGGGAGGGAGGGAGAGAGAGAGGGAAGGAATGGAATGGGGAAGAGGGATAAATCTCACCTTGAAATGTTGCTTTTGGACTGGATTCACAGTTTTTCCTTTCCCTCTCCTTTTTCCTTTTGGTGCTGAAGACTGAACCCAGAACCTCCTGCATTCACTGGTGTACACCATGTGCTAAATTGTACATCTCTTTATAGACATTAAAATACCATAACTTTGCTGAATACACTTTTTATTTTGGTCTTTTTGAGACAGGGTATCCCTGTAGCCCCAGCTGGCCTGGTACTCACTATGTAGACCAGGCTGGCCTTGAACTCAGAGATCCACCTGCGTCTGCCTCCCAAGTGCTGAGATTAAAGGCGTGTGCCACAATACCCAGCTAAAAATAAATAAATCTTAAGAAAAAAAAAATGTAATGAATATATGTTATCTGTACCTGACTATTCTAACACTTTATTCTGACAAAGATTCCAATGGACTTCTAATGAAATGCTATGATTCTTTTTTCCCCAATTTTAATTTTTTTATATTTTATTACTTTTAATAATTTAAAATTATTTTATTTATTATTCTAATTTTATGTGTATGAGTGTAGCGCTGGCATGTATGTAAGTGCACCCATGTCATGCGATGCCCTCAGTGGTCAGAAAAGGATGTCAAATTCCCCAGTTAAGGAAGGTTGGTAGGTGCCATGTGGTGATGGGAATCAAACCCAGGTTCTCTGCAAAAGCTGTCAGTGCTCTTAACTGCTGAGTCATCTCTCCAGCCCCTTTTTATTATTTTTATTTTATGTGTATGAGAGTACTGTCTACACATATGTAAGTGCACCTACGTCATGCGATGCCCATGGAGATCTGAAGAGGGTGTCAAATTCCCTTGGAACTGGAGTTAAGGATGGTTCTTAGCTGCCATGTGGGTGCTGGGAATCGAACCCAGGTCCCCTGTAAGAGCAGTAAGCGCTCTTAACCATGGAGTCATCTCTCCAGCTCTCCAGTTCTTATTTTTTGAGACAGTCTCATGTATCTCAAGCTAGCCTTCAACTTACTATGTAGCTAAGGATGACCTTGAATTTCTGATCCACCTCCTGAGTTCTGGGATTACAAACATGTACTATCATGCCCAGTTTTATGTGCAGTCTAGGCAAGAACTCTACCAAGTGTCCAGCTCCAGTGTCCAGCTTTATTTTTCTTTCTTTTATCATTATTAATATTTTTGGTTTTTTTGAGACAGGGTCTTCCTGTAACCCTAGCTTGCCTGGAACTTGCTAGATCACTCAAGGCCTCTAACTCAGAAATCCACCTGCCTTTGCCTCCCAAGCGCTGGGATTAAAGGCAAGTGCCACCACATCCAGCCCAAGCCTTCATTTTTTAATAAATAAATTTATTTTGTGCTTCACCATCAATATCTTTTTTTTTTTTTTTTTTTTTTTGAAGCCGGGTCTCCCTGTAGCCCCAGCTGCCCTGGAACTCACTATGTAGACCAGGCTGGCCTTGAACTCACAGAGATCCACCTGCCTCTGCCTCCCAAGTGCTGGGACTACAGACGTGCGCCACCACACCCGGCTCATCAATATCTTTTTTTTAAAAAAGTATTTATTTTCATTTGTATGTATGTGTGTGTATCTGTGTGTGGGTACATGACTGCAGGTGCCTGTGGAAGCCAGAGGGTGTTGGATCCCCTAGAACTGGAGTTATAGGTGGTTATGAGCCACCCAATGTAGGTGCTGGGCATTAAGCAAGAACAGAATGTGGTCTTACCTGCTCAGCAGGTAAGACCAGCCCTCACAGTCAGTATCTCTTTAGCTGTGTGATATTTTTATTCTCTAACTCCCCTACATTGAAGTACTGGTCAATTCTAATATCATTCTCTTCAAAATGATCACCTATGTCCAATTACACACAATTGGCTCTCCAATCAGAGAATTTTCTAACAAGATTATCTATCTGTAATCATATTTCTATAAATAACAGAGGCTACCAGTGAATCTCTGACATGAAACCATATATTATTTTCCAAGTGAATTCAACTTACTTGTAATCACCATTTTTAAGGTTGTAACAATCCCTGAGTATAGTGGCATCCTGTCTCAAACAAAACAAAACAAACAAAAAAACAAACTAAAGTTTTTGACTTACTGTCAGGGAGCTGAACTTCTCTGTACCGAACCAGCTGACTTGGAAGGAGAGGTTTGGTGTGCGCATGTTCAATAAGGGTGTCTTCAACCATCTGCATAATTCCTAATGCGGCCTGGAGGAAAAGATACATCATAGCATACTATAGGAAAACATGAACATGTCTTGTCTGTGAAAATAAAACAGCACATTGGATAGTCTATTATAATACAAAAATATGCTTATAAAATAGCTAAGCTGATCATAAACATAAGATTTAAAAATCTTAAATTTGGCTGGGTGTGGTGGCGCATGCCTGTAGCCCCAGCACTTGGGAGGCAGAGGCAGGCGGATCTCTGTGAGTTCAAGGCCAGCCTGGCCTACCTAGTGAGTTCCAGGACAGCTGGGGCTACAAGGAGACCCTGTCTCAAAGACTGGAAAAAAAAGAAAAAAAAAAAAAAAAAAAAAAAAAAAAAAAAGACAAAAACACACAAAAAATCTTAAATTCATTTAATCCTATTCAGGATAAAAGTTGAGTTTCTCAATCAATATGGAAATAATAATGAAAAACAGAAATCCAAACCACCACCCACAATCCACATGGTGCCAATGCTGTAAAAAATGGCACTGCTAAAGATGGAGCATTATCAGTAATAAAAAACTTAGTCTCAAGTGAGTGAGTGATCTTGACCACAGAAACATGGGCTCAAAGCCAAGCAAAAGAGGTAAGCATAAGCATTTATTGTGAGTTAAACTAACATGGGTGAGCATCTGTCTCTGCCACTTATTATCATCTGACCTTGGGCATATTGTTTTGGAGGTGGTATAGCAGTGGTAGAGTAAGGGCTCTTGAGACAAATGTTGGTGGAAATTTTGTTGTGTTTCCCATGTGCTAAGAACTCGGCATGTACTATTTAATCCTTATAACCCAGGGTGTAGATACTGCTGTTATTCTAGTTTACAGAGCAGAGTTAAGACATTTTTGTAAGATTACATATCCAGTATGTGGCAGTGTGAGGACTTGAATGCAGGTTGCTTGATTCTGCACTACATGATCCTATAGAGCATGGGGATAATTACTCCCATTTCCTTCTATGATTGCAGAGTAGGCGACAGAAGAGGAGGCAGCTGTGAGTACTGCGCCTGAATCAGCTACCATCATTCTACCTCTCATGTGTTGCTCCTACCTTCCTCTAGAGAGAAGAGGTTGAATTAATGTGCTTATCCTTGTGTGGGTTAAGTCTTGAGGCAGAAAGGAGGGCAAAAAGAATCTTTACAGTGACCCAAAAGACTGTTAAGACCTTCACCTCTCACCTGCTTAGTTATATTTCCATGGAGAAGGGCTTCAATGTGCAGTCGTGACAGTAGCTGAGGTATGAAGGCCTTAAGACGGGGGAGGGTAACATCTGTAAAGGAGTGACAACAGTGAGCTCTGCATATACATTAAAAAAAAAAAGACACTTTGTATCTGAGATAATTTGAAGTTTATATTAAAACTTGAAAAAAAATGCTAGAATCCCTTTATACCCTTCATCCAGTTTTACTTAATGTTAATATCATTTAATAACCATAATATAGGGTCAAACCTAAGAAACTAATACTAATATACACCTTTTTCCCTTTCAAGGTGTACAGTTATTGTAATTTTAAAGGTAAAAAACAACTGAAGTTGTTTCTTATCCAAAGTCACCAAGCTGCAAGTAAAATGCAGAGCTAGAATGTGATCCCTGTCCTGGCATATTCTGCCCCTCTAGATTCCTTTGGAGACCCGCTAACCCTATCACAATACTTACCTAACCCCATCCCTACTGAAATAAGCTATTCATACTTCTTCTTCCCACCTACATTGGAGCTCCTTAAATACATCTCTCTAGCTGATCACGTTTTAATCTTATACACCAGGAACACAGGCCAGATGTGCAGGCAGTAGGAAATGTTGTTGGAACACATTAAATTCTGGAGTTCTCGTTGATCTAGCTCTTAGAGCAATGACTTAAAATCAGGGGTAGAAAATTAGGTAGAGTCTCACCATCTAGGGCTTCTTTTAACTCATCTTTAGTCCAGGCCACTTCAGTCATTAGCAAGCGGAGGTAGTACATAGCATGCTGGTGAGGCTGTTCAGCCCGGAAATTATTAAGAGATCGCATATACTAGTGAAGAGAGACATTGGTTCATTAATTTTCAAAAATCATTTTATAAGAGCAGCTGTAATTTAACTTTGTTTTATATAAACTGTGTAATCAGAACATAAGAATATTTACTTCTTTCTCTTCTTAAAGCTATGGAATTAAGAACAGTGACTACTCTCCTCTGATTCTTATTAAAGGGTATGCATTTTCATTGTTCAGGCTGCATCTTTACCCCCCTGGCATCTAATATATATTCTAAATGCCTTTACTATGGAACAGCTTTCATACCTCATAAGGTCATCCCCAGTTTTCAGTGGACCCTCAGATACTGCACATCTCCAATGTCTCCATAAACAAGTAACATAGATAGATATCTTTGGATCTTCAATTGAAAACTAGTAGTTTCTTATGGAATATAAATGAAGGTCACTGCTTATCTTTCAAAGCAACTATCTATGCCATATTTCCATTACTGGCCAAACATGACATGGATTTCAGTGGAAGATACATACATCAAACCTAAATGGTTTGCCACAATGTGAGAAAGCACTTATGGTAGGCCAGCCTTCAGTCTGCTCAAACATGCATTTCCTGAAATGAAGGTTCCTGAAATAAAAAGTCTGTGACTGCCACTAGGAGCTTCCCTCAGAATTAGTACTATAACTGCTGAAGCCCACAGAGTCAGGTGTGCATTATGCTCATCTTCCTGAGACTTTCGAATTTAGTAAAGACAAGGTGAAATGACTGCTTGTTTGGAGCCTCTCCCCATTACTGACAATGTTTATAATATGGCAATATTACTTTATTAATGAAATCATTATAAACACAAGTTATAGGACTTACCGCCTCTTTGATAATTTCAAATCTTTTTTTGTCAATCTCAAAGGTAGCCATTTTTTCAGTAATCTTCTTTAGCAAAATTGGCTGTTTGTCATTATAACCTTTCACTGAGAGCTACAAAAAGAGTTGAAGGTATTAAAAATCTAAAAAAATATTCAATAACTTTCATCTTAAGCTTGATTTAAAAAATACTTTCAAAATCTCAAGGCTACATATTAATAAGTGGAAAATAAAACAAGAAAATCAATAAACTTCTCACAAACAGTTTAAAGATAAGGAAGATAATTTCATAGTATATTAATAATACTTTATATTAAGTAATACCTTTTCCCAAATAAAGTGAATAGTAGGTAAAAAAAAAATCAATAGATGCCAAACTATAGTGACAAATACTACATTATAAAATTCATGTTCTCTTGGAGCATGGTGGTGCGTGCCTTTAATCCCAGCACTCAGGAGGCAGAGGGAAGTGGATCTCTGTGAGTTCAAGGCCAGCCTGTATACATAGTGAGTTCCAGGCCAGCTGGGGCTACAGGGAGACCCTGTCTCAAAAAGACCAAAAAAAATTCATGTTCTCATTTCATCCAATTTAATAACAGAATGTCTCTTATATCTTCTCTTTTCCCTTTTGGTGCTGAGAACCCCAGGGCTTCACCCATGCTAAGAGTACATGTGCCATCACTGAGCAACAGCTAAAGCTCCTAGGTTTTATCTTAATTTCTAATGAACAGTAGAGTTAACATTTTTTTGAATACAGAAAGAAAATTAAAAGAAAAAAAATCACAGGGGATTGTTATCTAGCTCATGGACACATTCCAAAACTGTATCTACATATTTAACTAATCACCTTTGGTTGGATGTGGCAGCATAAACATACAATTGGGAGGCAGAAGCAGGAATATTGCTATAAGTCTGAGGCCAGTGTGGTCTATGTAGCAAGTTCCAGGCTAGTCAGGGACATATAATAAGACCCTGTCTCAACTTCCTGCCTTCTGAGAAAAAAAAAAAAAAAGTCATCTTTGGAAAACTGAGGCAACTCCAATTTTTTATTTCTGGCTGGTATTGCTCATTTAATGCTGTCCAATAAAGGCCTACAAATCCTAACTACCTGCTTGTTTTACTTTACAAGGTCTGCCAATGTCCTAAATGCCAACAGCAAACAAATGTGTAGGGAAAATATACTGTATATACCATGAGGATTTTGCCTTAGGATAATTTACTTTAATAGTCTCTGCTAGATAGCTTTAGTTGTCAACTTGACATACCTGGGTAGAGGGACTCTCAGTTGAGGAACTGTCTCTATTGGACTGCCTATGGCCATGTCTGTGGGGTATTTTCTTGATCCCGCTGAGTGATGCGGGAGGGCCCAGCCCACTGTGGCAGTGCCACCCCTGGGCAGGTGGTCTTGTGCCATATAAGAAAGCAGGCTGAGCACGGGCCGGAGGAGTAAGCCAGTAAGCAGCGTTCCTTCATTGTGCTTCAGCTCCTGGCCCTAGGTTCTAGCTCTGAGTTCCTACCCTGATTTCCATCAGTGATGAACTGTGACCTGGGAGATGTAAGATAAAATAAACCCTTTCCTCCCCAAGTTGGTTTTGGTTAGTGTTTTTGTCACAGCAATTGACTTAACTAAGACAGTCTCTAAAAGCATAACATTTTAAAAGGAAGGGGAATGGCTACTGTTATATTTCTATACAGCAGCACCCAGAGCAATACTGGATACACTGTAATAGAGCTATCCTCTAAAGAATGACAGGCAAGAACCTCAGCTAGAGCAAAGGTCTTCAGCCACAGAAAGCATGTCATGTACCACATGAAGTATAATAAGTAGCAGAAAGTCCACTGTGTTATAAATAAGTAATATAGAGCTAAAAGTCAATAGAAAATAGATTATTACCCTTATGCTTATAATTTGATCTCAACCTCAAAACTGTGGACTCTGAGAATGGTGAGAATACATGCATTATTATACATTAAACAAAAGCCACCAGAAAATTAATTTTGGAAAAAGAAAAAAAAAAAAACTACTGCAAAATAAATGAAAATTAAAAACCATAAGATCTTTAGTTTAAGAGTTTTGAGAAATGCTCTCATTTTGTTTTTACTAAAACATGTATTTTCAAAAAAAGTGAAAATGGATGTGTGCAATAAATGGAGTTAAATAGAAACTGAGACACAATCAAGGGTTGGAAACATCAGGAAGGCTTTTGAGGATCTAGATATAACACATGTAAAATAGTTAATAATAGATACCACAAAAAAAAACTGTCAGGTATATTTGAACACAAGAATTTTTACTACTGTCCATAAAAATAAAGGAAGCTTATACATGAGTAAAATTCAAGCACCACAGTAACAATGTTTTACTTACAAATGGAAATATTCTCAAATATGGCAAGAAAAACATGCTTTTAGGATTAGTATGTTAAACATCTCAAATGGAACATGCACATACATATAGCACACATACATGTTCACAAGATGCACTAAGTTTCCCAAATTATTTATTAGTGGAACTAGCACTAATTTGAATTCTTCAATCACTAAAAAGGTGCAAAGAAGAAAACCACCAATGTTCTTGTTTAAAAATGCAGAAGTTAATCGCTTTCCCAAGCTCAATAAAAGCTTAGACAGTGTGGTGCCTTTTCTTAGATTTCCATTTACTTACAAGAATTGCATTCATTCCTGATGCAATGGTATAGCTCAAACCTGACAGGCGTGCTGCATATGTATACTCTTTTAAATCATCCTTCAATAACCTGATAAACAGGTATGTCATGTTGCAATGGAGAGGATCAGCATAAATGTAGCGACTAATGAAAAGAAAAACAAAAGAGATGCTTTGATTCCTCGAGTGGTGGCATGATAATGAAGAAACATGACCGAAGAGTATGGATATGCAGCCTCGTGATCTGGACATCTGGGGAAGCAGCACAGACCAACTCATGTTTTACAAAGACATGACTCCACTCTACTTTTCTGAAGATCAAGATTTCAGAAACAGAATGGGTGAAAGCTAATCCGAGACTAGGGCACAATTTTGTTTGAGGAGAAAAATAACACTCTGATGACGATGTTAAAAAAAAAAAAAAAAAAAAAAAAACCAAGGAAAATCTGAATAATATGAATGATACATAGCTGAATGGTTAGAATAAAAGCGACCTTCAAAATTAAGAGAAAATGATAAGCCATAAGGATTTTTAAAAAAGAAATTAAAACTCATACCCACAATTAGAAATGCTTCCATCAAATCAATATAAAAAATGTTGATGAATGGAAGGCTCTAAGACATGGGTACTTACATACATCCCATAGATGGTATTTTGTAGGTCATAGTTCAAGCCTGCTAGCTCTGCTGCATATGCATACTCGTTGAGTGAGTCTTTGAGGAGCTCAAGGTACAAATAGGCCATGTTACAGTGCAAGGGGTCCACATAAGCAAATGGGCTGGAAGAAAATGTTGACAGTAAAATAGCTGATTTATTCCGAATGTGATGTGGCCTTTTGAGATGGTTGAAGAAAATGAATATTAGTTAATATAATTTCCTGAGAGCAAGGTTGAATTCTTGAATCTGTTTTTCTCATGAGGGAAAAATGCCTACAAAAGAAGTCAAACACGCTGTGTGTGTGTGTGTGTGCACTGGTGGCAGTGAAGAGAGAGAATAATTATTCTGGGTGGCAAAGCAGAACTGACAAGTTAGAAAGGCAAGGCAGGTAAGAGTATGATCAGGTTAAAATGCATGCCTTCTTTAGGCTGCTGGAAGGCAGGCCTGATAGAGCTGGTACAGCATTTGCATGTCTTCTCTCTCAGTAAGCCACATCCTCGAAGGACAGAAATATAAGACTGGAAAATTCTCAGTGCTATAGCTGCATGAATTTAAAAGAGGAAGACTAAGAAAAACTGTGAAAATATTAGCCTACCCTTTAGCTTTCTCCCAAATCAATAAAGCCAGAGCACTATCAGTAAGTCAATAAATTCTATCATATAACCCCAGATGGAACTGGGGAAAATATTACAATAGGACATATTTAGGTAAGAAAAGAAAAACAATTATAGATAGAACCAGAGACCAACAAATCTTCCATTTTCCAGATGGGAAACAATTTTCTTCAGGTCACCTGGGATGGCAATGACAGAACTGAGATTCAAATCCAAGTTAAACAATATACTTATTTGACTATACAATACAGCTTACCTTTATCAGAAGCAAGTAAAAACACTCATGCATTCAGCAAATATATATGATTACATGCTTACCACAGTGTTCTTCTCTAGGCAGTGAGAACAAAGCAGGAATAAATTAGGCAAAATACCTGATTGCTCAGGGCTTATAGTTTGGGTGGAAGAAACAAATAAGCTTAAATCTGATATACCAGGTGGCAATAGTGTTGTGAAGAAAGTGAAGGAGGGGAATATGGAAAAGCGGGATGGGAGAAGCAGGGAAGGAAAAGGACTTGTTTCAATAAGACTGTTAATCAGGCCATGACTCTGACAATGGGCCAGGTGGGCCTAGGTCTCCAAAGGTAGTAGGGAAGCAAGCCCTGGGGAGGTCTGGCAGGTGGAGACAACTTTCCAGGCTACGGTTAACAGCTACTGCTCCAGAACCAAGGAATGTACCTTCTGGCTTACTTGGCAGCAAATGACAAGTTTCACTCTATTTGGAGCAGTGAATATATTACATTATACCACAATGTACTAATATTAACACCAACAATTTATTGAAGCTAATACTAAAGCATAACTACAGGAAAATGCCTAAGCACTTGGAAAATTAAAGCAAGGAAAAATTCTACTATTGCCCAAATATTCTCAGACTAGAAAATCTAAATGGATGCCTTGCCATCTAATTCTCTCTCTTTGAAAAAAATTACATTTATTATTTAATTATTTAATTATTAATTAATTAATGTGTGTGTGTATGTGTGTGAAGGTGCACATGTGCACACATATGGAAGTCAGAGGATGACTTGCGGGAATCGGTTCTCTCCTATGCAGCAATCAAACTTGGGATGCTAGACTTGGCAGCAAGTGCCTTTACCTACTTACCTATCTCAATGGTCTCCATTTAATTCTCTAAGTATTATATATGATGACAGATTTTCTTCTTTAAACAAAGAGCAGCTCAAAGCTTAAGGCATGACAAGCACACACACACACACACACACACACACACACACACTCAAAACCTATGACAAAGCTCAGCTCCATGCCGTCAGGTGAGGCTGAAAAGTCAGAAGAGCCAAAACTGGGAGATCAAAGGCATATGACCCAAGCTTAATAATTACAAATGGCTGGGTGTGGTAGTGCCCACCTTTAATCCCAGCACTTGGGAGGCAGAGGCACATGTACCTCTGTGAATTCCAGTCCAGCCTAGTCTACATAATGAGTTCCAAGCCAGCTGGGGCTACAGGGAGACCCTGTCTCAAAACAAAACAAAAGAAAAAATTACAAGTGTACTAAAATGCTGGGTCCACAGCAGCTGTGTGTGCTTGGGCAATGAGTAGGCCTAAACTTAACTTTTAATAGACAACATGATTCCAATGGAATACATAAACTCTGGTTCATTCTGGTTCAAATACATTATTTTGTAATCAGATACTACATGCCTAAATATGTATCAAAGGACCTAAAAAACTATTACCAAGTATATATAATTTAATCTTATTTCTGAAAAGATGGAAAGGACACACACAAGTAAAGATTTCTTAAAAAAAAATTTATTTTATGTGTTTGAGCATTGTGCCTGCATGTGAATCTAAGTGCACCTGTGTCGTGCAATGCCTGCAGAGGCCAGAAGGGTGTCGGATTCCCTAGAACTGGAGTTAAGGGCAATTGTTAGCTGCCATGTGGGTGCTGGGAACTGAACCCAAGACCTCTGCAAGAGCAGCCAGTGCTCTTAACCACTGAGCAATCTCTTCAGCCCCCACATAAACATTTCTTTTTCTTTTTTATTGGTCTTTTTGAAACAGGATCTCCCTGTAGCCCCAGCTGGTCTGGAACTATGTAGACCAGGCTCGCCTTGAACTCACAGATATCTATCTGCCTCTGCCTCCCAAGTGCTGGGATTAAAGATGTGCGCTACCAGCCTGGCTACATTTCTTTTTCTTTTTGCCACACACTCAGTTCTCCAAGGCTGGCCTCCCCACCACACAGTCGGTAGTGAACATTTCTATTAAATGTATGATAAACCCAAGAGTGATTATCTCTAGGAAGACCAGACTGTGGGAAGCAGACATTTTTAATTTTAGTAACTATGCTGAGCAGATCAGAGAAAACAAAAATGTTAAAGTGTTTCTCAAAAGGTATTCTGAGGAAATTCATAAATATAACAGCCAAAAGGGAAAGTGAGGATAAGCTGCTTTGAATATTAAAAATTGCTCATGTCTGTAATCCCAGCATTTAGGAGGCTGAGGCAGAAGGACTTCTAGCCTGTGGCTTAGTTTTTCATTGCAAAACATAAATTATTCTAAAACTTGGCAGTTTAAAACCACAAACACTTAACAAATCAAACGCATATACTGTGTTTCTTTGGGGGTCTTTTTGAGATAAGGTCTCCCTGTAGCCCCAGGGGCCTGGATTCACTGTGGAGACCAGGCTGGCCTGGAACTCACAGAGATCTGCCTGCCTCTGCCTCCCAAGTGCCAGAATTAAAGGTGTGTGCCACCACGCCTGGCTCAAATACATATACTTTCTAAGGGCCAGGAATGTAGAAACTGAAGAGTTTGGTAGCTGTGGTTCAAGTTCTGTAATGAGGTCATAGTCAAGCTGTTGTCTAGGGCTTTGCTCCTCTGAAGGCTGGAAAATTCTCCCTCAGGTTCAACTTTATGATTTTTTAGGAGACCATGGTGCTTCAACAATGGACCTCTCCATATTGGTGAATGTTATTACCTGAACGACCTTAAGTTTTTAAAAATATTATCTCACGCTGGGCATGATCACGCATGCCTTTAATCCCAGCACTTGGGAGGCAGAGGCAGGGATCTCTGTGAGTTCAAGGCCAGCCTGGTCTACATAGCGAGTTCCAGGACAGCTGGGGCCTCAAGGAGACTCTGTCTCAAAAAAAGACCAAAAAAAAAAAAACACCCCCAAAAAACTATCTCATAAACCCCTTTCTTCTCTTTCTGCACTCACTCACTCACTCACTCACACACTCACTCACACTCACTCACTCACTCACACACTCACACACTCACTCACACTCACACTCACTCACACACTCACTCACTCACACACTCACTCACACACACACTCACTCACACACTCACTCACACACTCACTCACTCACACACTCACACACTCACAGACACTCACTCACTCACACACTCACTCACACACACACTCACTCACACACTCACTCACACACTCACTCACTCACACACTCACACACTCACACACTCACTCACACACTCACACACTCACTCACACACTCACTCACACACTCACATACTCACTCACACACTCACTCACTCACACACTCACTCACACACTCACTCACACACTCACACACTCACTCACTTTTATTTACTGACCTCCCACCCAGGAGCTAGTCTCAGGAATTAAAAAAACAACAACAAACCAATAAAAATTCTAAATTATTAATTCTTTACCTAATGAACCTTCTGGATAAATCTATAACTTCTCCAGATTACCAAATCCTGAAGGCTAATAAGAGCTAACAAAAACTCTTAGCTCTTCTTAAGAGCTAACGAAAACTTCAGTTAAAGGCTATATTTATTAATGCAAAGGAAGACAAATTAATTTTGGTTCTTACAGAACCTTTCAGAAGCCTTTTCTTTTCCAGAAGAAATCTAATTTTAATTTCTAGACATGGATACTCAAGAACAGGAAACTTAACAGAAATGTAATTTTTGGTTTTTATAAGTTTTATAGCTAGATTCAACTTACATACCTGAAAAATTCGAAGTTGAGACAAGCTTTTGGCAAGAAAAACTTATCATCTTGTTTGAACCATAGCTTGCTCATAGCTGTATCCTGTGGTAGAGAAACAATTTGATTAAGGAAATAGAGGCACATTCCACACAAATATTCAATCAAATCACTCTTCAAGAGGAGGACAGCTCAAATAGCTGAAGGTTTTGTTCTGGAGATTGCTGTTCCACAGTCTTGAAGCATTCTGCACTCAGGTTACCAAATAAGAAACAGAGAAGACTGCTAACTCCTGTATCAAAGAGAAGGCAGCCCTGGGTTCACCCCAGTAACACATAAAGAACTACAACAAAAGATTGCAAGTTTGGGGGCAGGGGTATACAGATGGGAAGTCCAAATATGATTAAGATGGATTGCACGAAATCCACAGAAATTCAATAAAAATATACACTGAAAAAATCCTTCAATATTTATAATAACATATTATCTTGGAAAAAAAAGACAGCGAAGAGTGCACCAGAATGTGTAAATTCAATCTCCAGCACTCCACCAAAAAGAGGGCAGTCAATAAAAAATAAGAAATCATGTTTTCTCTCTGTATAACCTAATACATAATTTATTAAAGTCATTTTTTTTTTGGTGGTGCACACCTTTAATCCCAGCACTTGGGAGGCAGAGGCAGGCAGATCTCTGTGAGTTTGAGGCCAGCCTGGTC
>NW_008352648.1:3150529-3163727 GCF_000622305.1 Nannospalax galili
CAGGACAGTTGCGGCTACAGGGAGACCTTGTCTCAAAAATGAACAACAAAAAAAAATCATTTTAAAGAAAAATGGATATCTCAATAATCTCATTGCCTGAGATAAATTAAATTTTGTGTTCCTAAACAATGACTTTTGTCTCCTCTACTTCATCTGAGTATTAGGCCATTTGAAGAAGACAAAAACAATGAAAGATAAGTTTTAGTTTGTAAATTTGGAACACAAAATGTGCTATAATAATCTGATCAGTTTTTCTACACATTTTACCCAAGTGTGAAATAATGACATGAAAAGAACATTCTGAAAACTGGGAGGAGGGAGTCCACTTCCTAATCTGCCTTCCCACTGATTTGTAAGTGTAGTAACTCCACATAGCCCCTGTATCATAAGAGGAACTCCTGTATTAAGGGCAGTGAGTCCAACAGCTTCTTTTAGACAGGATCCCTTCCAGGCTTCAGAGACTGTTTATTGCTACCTTTCATGACATGGCACAAACCCACTTCTTTACTGTGTCTTTAGTGGGTATAGAGAAGAGACTAAGACCTTTCAATATACCTACCGATTATAGCCTAGACATTTTTCTCCTCCAAAAAAAGAAGCAATTCTCTAGATTCTATGTTGTTTAGTAGTTTTGTTTGCCACCATATTTTTGACTTTGTAATAGTTCTTATATTCTTTCTGTAACATTTCTGTCATCTCTTAGGCTGTGAACCCATACCCCCATCAATAAAATACCAAACATAAGAAATTCTCCCTTTCTAGTTCTTGTAATAGGTCTGACCCTAAATTCAACATCACTGATTCTGCCAGCATAGTAGCATGTGCCTATAGAAGGGGCCACTCAGGGAGCTGAGTCAGCAGGCTCACTTGACCTCAAGAGTCAGGGGCTATCCTGGGCAACATATTAAGATCCTGTCATAAATAAATAAACAACCGAATCAACACAGTACCTTAATAAGAGCAGGGTATGGTGTTGCATCTTTTTCTAATGATAAAATCTCAAAATTTGTAGGAATAAATTCATTCTTTGTTGGAAGCTTGAATTTCCCATTCAGGTCAGCATTTTGCCATTTCTAGATGAATAATAAAACATACACACACACACACACACACACACACACACACACACAGAAAAATCAATGAGAGTCTAACTCAAGAGTTTAAAAAAACTATCCTTGGGCTGAGATTATAGCCCTGATTTGGTCCACAACATCGCACTGCAAAGCCACTGTTATCCGAACATGGTGTATTGTATGTGTAATCCCAGTATTTAGAAAGCAGAGGCAGAAGAATCCTGAGTAAGAGACCAGCCTGGGTGAGTTCTAGGTCAGTCAGGGTCACACAGGGAGATCCAGTTTCAAAATAAAAAAACAAAAACAACAAAAATATCCAAAAGGCAAAAAAGTGTCTTTGCACAATATGTAACGAAAGAAATGACACAGCAATCTTTCCCACCATATATGAAGGGGCTGCAATCAGAATGTACTGATGGGTTTTCATGAAACCTGAGTTTATTGTTCTGGTACTAAGGAACACTCATCTGTGGCTCCTAATCAGCTAAGGTTAAAGAAAAAATAGAGTCTGTGGAACACAAAGAAGTTAACTGATCCATACAAAAGCTGTGTTTGCTCTAGCTCTTTAAGGAACAAAGAATACATAGGCTCTCAGCTATCTTGTTATCTCCATCTATTGCCTGAAGGCCAGACTAACTGAGCTTCTTTCACTTTGGCACTTCCTTATTTTTATTTTTTTTACATTTATTCTGTGTTCTGGGTATAGGCATGCCTATGTGGAGGTCACAGGACTGCCTTTAGGACTGCCATGTGAGTTCTGGGACCTGAATTCATAAGTCTTGGTGGTATGTGCCCCTACCCACCTTTTCTTTTCTTTGTGAAAGGAGGAGGACATTTGACACAGGGTCTCCCTATGTAGCCCCAGTTTGCCTGAACTCTCTATGTAGACCACCAGGCTAGCCTTGAACTCAGAGATCCACTTGCATCTGCCTTATTTCAGTGCTTAAGGTCTAATATATATTTCTCCCAGACAACCATGTGAATTTTCAAGTGAGCCAATAATTCAAAACAAGGTTTAGACAAAGTCAAAATTTAAGTCTAGATTGACACAGCTGGAGGTTGGATCTATTCCATGGGCTGGTTCCAAAAACTAAGTGGGACAGACCACAGACCATTGACTGTCCAACCCTAATTTAGACTTTTTAGTATTAAAAAACAAAAAAGTGCTGGATGTGCCAGAGCATGCCTTTAATTCCAGTACCGGGAGGTAGAGCAGGCAGATCTCAAGCCTGATCTACAAACAAACAGAAGGGCAATCAAGAACCAATAATTCTGAATTCAGTCATTTGCTATCTAGTTGATGTGTCACAGCCTTCCAGACAGTGCAGTTCTATTTTGGTGCCAACACATGTGGTTTTTTGGTACTAGGATGTTTGTGATGTTGACCATAACCAGCTATGTAGACCAGGTTGGCCTTATTTCACAGAGATCTGGGATTAAAGGCGTGGGCCACCATGCAGGGCTTGACTTTAACTTAAGTCTCCAGAAAGGCTGAGTAGTAGAGACCAGGAAACATTTAGTAAGTCATTTCACTGCTGAATTTCTAAATAAACTTTAAAAAGAATTTGGTGAATGAGAGATTCTCTTTATTTTTTAATTATTTCAGCTCCAACACTGATTGGGGAAAGATGAATTTACTTCAGTTTAGAAATATGGGTTTGCTGGGCAGGAGACCTGACTCAGCAATTAAGGGCACTGGGTGTTCTTGTAGAAGACCTGGGTTCGAGTCCCAGCACCCACATGACAGCTAACCAACATCTGTAACTTCAGTTCCAGGGGATGATGCCTTCTTCTGTTCTCCGTGGGCACTGCATGATACAGATGCACTAATACACATGCAAGTATAACGCTCACGCATAAAATTTAAAATATATATATATATGGGTTTGGTAACACCCTAGGGAATGTAGTGATCCTTAAAGTACCAGTGATGATTTTCTTTCTTGAATTCTTTTTCAGGCCAGAGAGATGACTCAGCGGGCAAAGGCAGCCCACAAAGTTATCTCTGACCTCTTTAGGTATGTCCCTCCCCCCAAGTAATAAATAGAATTTAAATTAATTATTTTTTCTTTTTTCCTGTATTGTCACCACTCAGGCATGGTAGAAAAAAAAATGCATTACTTACAAAGCCTTTCTGATATTTTTTAGTAAGACTAAAAGTGAAAGGTGTTCATTATACAATGAAGGCAAAAAATACTACTGTCAGGCGTGGTGGTACATGCCTTTAATCCCAGCAGTCAGAAGGCAGAGGCAGGTGGATTCTGTGAGTTCCAGGCCAGCCTGGTCTACACAGTGAGTTCCAGGCCAGCTGGGGATACAGGGAAACCCTGTCTCAAAAAGAAGAAGAAGAAAAAAAATTTTGTCTCACAAATGCTGGTGCATAAGGAAAAGTATAATTAAAAGAGGATAAGAAAGAAGACAGAGAACAGAGAGAGAGAGAGAGAGAGAGAGAGAACCTAAAGTAAAGACAGTATGAATCCCAGGATCCCAGGCAGGGTCACAGCAACAGTGTGAGCTCCTGGAAACATGCACCTGTCTTCCATACCCCCTGCTTCCTTACCTCTTGCTCTACTGGTGCCTGTGCTTCCCCGTGTTCACAATACGTCAATGCTCTGATCTAAGAAGCTGGGCACCTCTTTCATAGCCCCCACATGAGAAGAAGCCAGAACACATTATTTCACCCTCAAGCACTAGCTTCTCTTCCACTCCTCTAGGGACAGGACAATGCTAGGCCATCAGTCTCCACACTCTGGAATCTAAGTTGATGGATGAGGGAGCTCATGGTTTCTCACACATCAGGTTTATTCACAGGTGGTGCAAGCCTACCTGAATGACTTCATCTGGTATTGCTTCTTGTTTGTACTGGGTTCCATACCATTGTTCTGTGCGGTCGGTTTTTCCTTCAAATGATTTGGAAACTATTGCAACCCTAGAGATAGAGGGAAAAGCAAACTGAAACAAGCCTGAATCCTCATGATACATAAGTTTATAGACTCTGACCTGTGAAAATGCAAATAATATCCAAGAATGTGTTAGGCCACACATGTACGGGTTTCTAATTACACTCCTATTATCCTTTGGTTATAGCCAATGTTTTTTTGCTTTTTTTTTTTTTAATTTTATGTGTATGAGTGTATTGCCTGCATGTATGTGAGTGTACCTGTGTCGTGCAATGCCATGGAGGTCAGAAGAAGGCTTCAGATTCTCCTGGAACTGGAGTTAAGGACGGTTCGTAGTCGCCATGTGGGTGCTGGGAATCGAACCTGGGTCCTCTGCAAGAGCAGTCAGTGCTCTTAA
This sequence comes from Nannospalax galili, assembly GCF_000622305.1. Taxonomy (NCBI): domain Eukaryota; kingdom Metazoa; phylum Chordata; class Mammalia; order Rodentia; family Spalacidae; genus Nannospalax; species Nannospalax galili. Next base: position 3,154,900 of record NW_008352648.1, read on the forward strand.
CCACTGAGCCATCTCTCCAGCCTCTATAAGCCAATGTTTTTAGTGTGAAAAAGTGCTACAGGAAAGACTCTTTTAGGTATGTTATTGACTAATTTAAAAAAGAACAGCCAGGCCAGATATGGTGGCGCATGCCTTCAATCCCAGCACTCCGGAGGCAGAGGCAGGCACATCTCTGTGAATTCAAGTTTCAGGCCAGCTGAGACTAACAGGGAGACCCTGTCTCAAAAAGAACAACAACAACAACAACAACAACAAAAAGAACAGCGTGAGAAAAAAGAGAGTAAGAGATGGGTAATGCCACATGCCTGTAATCCCAGCACTGGGGAGGCTGAGGCAGGGGCATCATGAGTTGGAGGCCAGCTTGAGCTACATAGTTAGATTCTGTCTCAAACAATACCATGGTTGTTAAAAAGTCCTTAGAGCAAGACATGGTGGCGCATGCCTTTAATCCCTGCACCAGGAGGCAGAGGCAGGCAGATTTCTGTGAGTTTGAGGCCAGACTGGTCTACATAGTGAGTTTCAGGCCAGCTGGGGCTACAGGAAGACCCTGTCTCAAAAAGACAAAAAAAAAAAAAAAAAGTCTTCAGAAAGATGTATTCCTTCCCAGGAACAACTGAGGCCAGGGTTAACAGGAATGGCTAAGAAAGCCCACTGGTTCATCTAGAGATCATAAGAACTTCAAACACGGGCTGGGGGTGAAGTTCAGTGGCAGAACATTTGCCTAGCATGTGTGAGGTCATGGGCTCAATCCTCAGCACAGATTTAAAACAACATCCCCTGCCCCTGAAACAAAGGAACCTTTACTGTTACTTGTATACCTGTGCTCTGTACTCTTTTCCTATTAGAAACTAGCATCAAATGTATCAACTGCAAGTACACTGACCTTGCTGCTAGGGAAGAAGGGCACAAGAAGAAATGCCCATCTTCTGGTTTATTAAAAGCCATCTGTGATGAGATACCAGACTCTACCCAGAAAAGTCAAGTTGGGGTACTCAAGGAGGGAAGGCAGAGGCAAGATGTCAAAAGATGGGAATACTCTAAGAGTCATAGGGCCGGGGCTGTAGCTGAGTAGCAGAGCATCTGCCTAGCCCGTCACGAATTTGATCTCAGGTACTCTACAAGGTGGGGGAGGAACAAAAGAAGCCGTTTATCAGCAGATCTCTGCAGCTCTTTCTGGGAGCAACATCAGGGACACTTCTGCTTTGCCTCCATCTTTTAAGTTGGAATCATTACATTTCTACCAGCACACTCAACTCCAGATTGGGATGAGGTCTATTTGGAATCTTTTGGATTGAGGTATTCTAGCCAGCCAGCTTGGACAGAATGGCAGCAAGCCAAGCCTGTTCTGGTTCTGCTTCTCCCTTTTGTCTACTCTCATGTTTGGTTGTAGCCTTTAGATGCTGACCTCACAGTTGAAAGCCTGGTACTTGCCATTTAAACACCTCTTTGATGAATATCCATCCACTTCAGAATCTCCATCTTTCTTTCCTTTTCCTATTTTCATGTGTTGATTCATGATTCTGTTTTCATGTGTGTGTGTGTGTGTATGTGTGCATACATGTGGAGGCCTGAGGTCGATGCTAGGAATTATCCTTGATGCTCTTCTACCTTATTCATTGAAGTGGGGTCTCTCAATCAAACCTAGGGCTCATCAACACAGTTGTCTTACTCGCCAACTTACCTGGGGATCCCCTGTCTTTGCCTTCTAAGGATGGAATTACAGGCAGGCACCATGCCTATCTGGCATTTACATGAGTTCTAGGGATCCAAACGTCCTCTCACTAGTGCGGCAAATGCTTTAACCACTTGAGCCATCTTTCCAGCCTCAGATCTCTGTTCTAAATTCCTTGTTGGACTTCCCAAACTGTAATGACTAGTTAGCTGTCTGAACTACCTTCTATTTCTTACTCATTTTAGAGAATAACTACATTTGCATCTTACCAATCTGCTTCAGGGCATATACTGTGCCATCTGACTGGACCTATCTGTCAGTATGACTAATCTTCCAGCTCCTGGTGTTCCTGGACTGGTCTACCTCTCACTGACCACTTCTAGTTCCAGAAAACATGTAAAACACAGCAGAATCAGAGTGTAAGAGATTCCAAAAGAGTTTTATAATTATGCTCACAAGGAAAGGATGTATGCTGATATTTCAAGAATCCCCCTAAAAGCTCAGGAGATAGCTCAGTAGGTAAAGGCACTGGTCAGACAAGCCTGATTGACCAGCTAAATTTGATCCCTGGAATCCATGTAAAGGTTAAAAGAGAAAACCAAATCCACAAAGTTAACCTATTGCACACTCATGACTGCCCCCAACACATCATATACATACAAAAATAAATAATATTTAAAAAAATAAAATAATCCTTTTTGTGGGTATATGTACTGTGTATGCAGAACACATACGTTTGTATGAAGATGTATAGGGTTTCTTTGGTTTCTGAAATATTTTGTTATTTAAAAAAAAATTTATTATTATTTTTTATGTGTATGAGTGTTATGCCTGCATGTAGGTAAGTGCACCTGTGTCATGCAATGCCCATGGAGGACAGAAGAAGCTGTCGGATTCCCAGGAACTGGAGTTGTTAGCTGCCATGTGGGTGCTGGGATTTGAACCTGGGTCTTCTGCAAGAACATTCAGTGTTCTTAACCACTGACCAGAACAGGATTAAAGGCATGCACCCACTATGCCTGCCAGGAACCCAGGTCCTCTGCAAGAGCAGCCAGGGCTCTTAACCACTCAGCCATCTTTCTAGCCACAGTTTTCTGTAGTTTTAACTCACTGTCTCAAATGCCCTCCCATGTGTCCCTGCTACGTGTCTCATGAGGCAGCTCAGGTATCACCTCTTCCAGAAAGTCCTCTTTAACCTATTTTTTTGGTCTTTTCAAAACAGGGTCTCCCTGTAGCCCCAGCTGTTCTGGATTCACTATGGAGACCAGGCTGGCCTCAAACTCACAGAGATACCCCCTACCTTTGCCTCCTGGTGCTGGGATTAAAGGTGTGTGCCACCACGCCTGGCCAACAAGTGCTCTTTTTGAAAAACAAAATTTATTTTTTAATGGAATTTTTGTGATTTTCATATATTATATTCTGATGGTATTTAGATCTCCCATATCCGAACCTCTCCCCCAAAGCACTAAGTACTCTTAACTGCTGAGCCATCTCTCCTGGCAAAGATGTAGAGGGTTTCTTAAGAGTATTCCACACATGACAGAACTTGCTAACACAACCCTAAAAATTGCTTCTGTTCCTATTAATTTCTCAGAAAATGGATGGATCCATTTTCAAGGAGACCTCTGAAAATCACAGTAGAAAGAAACTAGCAGAAAAGGGGCACATCCATCTCCTCAACCATGAGACAACTGATTTGTAGGAGGACATTACATAGCTTTGTTTTCCTGGATAATTGCCCAAGGTGTCAGAATAATGGGCAAGGAACTTTCTACAACTTAAAAGATTTAAAGCATTCATTTGGCAGTAGACATTGCCTTCCGAAAAAAGAAAACTTTTAAAGTCAATTCTGAGAGAAAATAAAAAAAGTACAGGGAGGGCTGGAAAATGGCTCAATGGAAGCTACATGGCAGCTAACAACTGTCCCTAACTCTGGTTCCAGAAGACTCAACAGCCTCTTCTGTCCTCCACAGGCATTGCACAACATGGGTGCACTTACCTACATGCAGGCAATACACGCATACACATAAAATAAAAATAATAAATAAAAGAGCAAAATTAAGGAGATCCTAGCAGACAGCCTGAGAGGGTGGGTTTAGACCTCCATTGGTGTAGCGGCTCTAATCTCAGCAGACCTCCAGAGAGTGCCAAGTTCTGGCCTCCCTCTGGCACAGGGCCTGAGAATGCAGGGGACTGCCTGACAGCCCCCAGATCCTGCCTCCATGTGGTGGTCCTTTTAATAAGAAGATGCTATACAGCAGTCCCTTCTGCATGAAATAACTACCATCATCATGACTTCAGCCAAGCCTGATCGCTAAACATCGTCACAATTAAGCTTGTTGACGGTTGTGCTCAGTTATTAAAGGAAGGCCAAGCAGGGTCATGGACCCTCACTGGAGTATCCAGCCACTATTCCCAGGCAACTGTATATAATTTGGCCTAATCACACATGGCCTCCTGATTTGGAGAGGGCTAAAGTATACAGTCTGGGGAAAGCTAGGAAGAGAAGGCATGACCCATGTTGGGTAAAAGATTTCTAGTGTGCATACCCTCAGGTCATACATACACCTCGGCAACCCCTCAGTTATCTCGGTAAGTAAGCTCAGAAAATTCATTGGTTCCCCAGTAAAACTTTAATCAAGCTTGACACTAGAACCTTAAAAGGGAATAAGCATTGCTTAGCATCCCCAGGAAAAAACGTCTCATAACAGATGGAAAATTTATTTGTTAATGCTATTATGTCTCATAAGTACTTAAAAAAAAAGAAAATGAGAATGTAAAAGGTGTTAAAAGGATATGGGAATGGCGGTATTTTCTAAACTAGACAGAAAAATATGAGAACCTAAGCAAGCGATGAAGGTCTGTGCAGGTTTGCTATGATATATAAAGGATGAGACAAAAATAATACACACATAATCTTAAAATGTCTATGGGCATAGTATAGTCAACTAGTTTAAGGAAGAAAATATGTATCTAGTCAAAGTTTATCTGAGAATATTTGATTTTTTACACAAGCCTTATCTACATAGCACATGATAATTAAAAGTACTAGACTGGTGGAACTAACCTCATTAGATGTTTAACAGCCATACTTTGAGGCCTATACTGAATCTGGTCAAAGGGACTTAAAGGACAGTTTTTGTGCCTTGCCCTCTAAGGTCGACTAAGTTCCAGGAGACTATGGAACATCTCTCAAAATGTCCTGTAACTGTGGTGAGTCACCAGTCCTCTTGTTCAGGGAGGACATGGAGACCCCGCGAGATGGACTTGAACCAGTGTCCAGTCTTCAAAGAGGAGGGTCAACTCAGAGGACACATCTCATCCATGCTTCCAAGTGAAGCCAGACATGGTCCAGCAGGACCTTTGATTTATCTTCACATAGATGGAACTGGTAAAAGAAAAGAAGCCAGGGGCTCCTCCAGAGCCCTTGTGACTCCTGAGGAACAGATCCTCAAATGACCTTAAGTGTAAAAATAAATTGATTTATTTGGGCCAATTGTATGGTCTTAAATACCCAAAAGGAAAGTATAACTAAAGAGTAAAGTCATCAGTATATTTCTTTAAGAGTTCAAGGGATTACACTTCCCAGACATTAGGCTTAAGTCTATGTAAAAAGTTATCTAGACAATTATTTCTCATTGATGATTTTGTTCCTAACCAGAAAGAGCTGCTCACATGTAAGACTTCAAATCTTGGTCTCTAATACTGTAGTGCCCACCTGTAGCTAAGGAGGACAACCAACTATTGTTCTAAAATGATCGATAAATTGGTTTTCTCCCCCTATTTAAAAGCCTTTTAGAGGGAACTGACACTGATTCTAACTATTCCAACAGCTATAAATTTTCTGAAAGCAAATCCTGAATCCATCACTCTAGAGTCCAGCCTTGGAAGACAAAAGAAAAATGAGGATGAACCCAATAGAGGGATGATTCTAGTTCCCTGTCTCGAACTTGTAATGCTAATTACTCTTGCCTTTACTTCTCTTTCATATCTCCTAGTCACAATTCAAGGACTTTCTTTTACCCCTTGAGATAAGAGTTATGCAATTTGGGAGTCTTTTGGATAGATCCACTGAAGGGGTACTCCAACTGCCTCACCCCGAGTCCCCGTTCAGCATGGAAGAAGCCAGAGCGGTCTGTGTCCCTATTCCCTATTGGCAATTTGGGTAACCTCTTCAGAGGATGGTGTGATATGAATAGGAGGTAGGAATTGGCTAGGCAGTTAGTGTAAAAAGACCCCAAAGAAAAGCAGCCAGTTTCTTGGCTAGAAGTCAAAATGTCCTTGGGCGTCTTAGCAACAAACTCCATTCCAAAGGCCCAAAATGTCGAAAGTATTTGGGAGCTCATATCTAATTCTTAAAAGAGTTTAGGGTTACCTCTTCAGAGGGGGGAATGTTAGAGTAGCCAAAAGAAGAAAGAGTACATGAAGTTATCAAGAAAAACTTGAGAGCTTGTATCTAATCCTTAAAAGATTTTAGGTTTACCTCTTAGATATGGGAGGAGTTGGAGGGGAGGGAGTGGGCATAGATTTGATCAATCACCTTATATGCATGTATGAAATTCTCAAAAAATTATTTATTTAAATAAAAAAAGAAAAAGAAAAGCCAGGCATGGTGGTGCACACCTGTAGTTCCAGCACTAGGGAGGCAGAGGCGGGCGGATCTCTGTGAGTTCAAGGCCAGCCTGGTCTACATAGCGAGTTCCAGGACAACTGGGGCTACAGGGAGGCCCTGCTTCAAAAAAACCAAAAAAAAAAAAAAGAAAAAGAAAAAAAACTTTAACCTCCCCCCGCTCCCCCCAAAAAGGTACAGGGAATGCTGCCAGCCAGATACTCTGCATCACACAAAGAAGCAGGCACTGACAGCTCCAATAATGCTCAAGTTCATAAAGAGGGAAGAAGGGTGATGCAGCAGGTACAGTTCTTAGGGGCTTAGATAGTTCTACCAAGGGATGTGGGCAACATTTGTAATGAGGAAACAAACCTAAAGGAGACTAGCACAGTTCCTCAAACCAGGCACACAGCAAATACTGAATGGCCATGGTGGCTCATGTCTTTAATTTCTGCACTCAGGAGGCAGAAGCAGGTAGACCTCTGTGAGTCTGAGGCCAGCCTGATCTACATAGCAAGTTCCAGGCCAGCCAGAGCTACATAGTGAGACCGTCTTAAAAACAAACAAAATTTTAAAACAGAAACAGACAATGAGAAGGTATATATTAAAAACACATATAAATAAAAAAAATACAGGGTAAGGGAATGATAGCACAGACAAGAATACACATGCCAACCTCATTTAGAAAACTATGGAGCAGAGTAGAGAAGAACTGGGGAAAATATCTGAATTAAGATAAAAAGAAAACAAGGCAAATCACAATAACCAAAGTATAATACAGATCATTACAGTATGTTTAAATACAGTTTAGTGAAACAAGTACAGCTATTGCAGTATTTTAAACTAATTGCTAAAAAAATATAACTATGCTAAATATTGCTCTGGTGTCAGGTTTTCCTGACATGGTGTGGGGATGACTGACATGATCCTTATGAAGACAAGAGAAATGATCTTTCTTTTTGTATTGAAACACACATCCGTTAGAAAAGGAGGCTGCCATGGAGGCTGGCTGTTAACTTAAAGCTAGCACATGGAAAGTGTTCAGGAATGCAGCTAGCTACAGAAGCTCCAAACATTAAAAAACAGTATAGTCCCAGGGAATGACTTCTCATGAGACTTTTGCAAATTATGCCTGGGAGAAAAAGGAGAGAGCTGAAGGACTGGAAGAGACTTTGCAGGTGACCGTGGTGAAGTCAAACAATTACTCGAAGGGACAAGCTGGCAATCAGATCCAAGTTTCTAATTCACCCACATTCTTGGAAAGCTTGCTAAAATCACAGTTAAGATCTAAATTAGGCAGTCATTGCCTCTCTGGGCTTCAGTTACATTAAAAAAAATATATATATATATATTCAAATTAGATTAACTTTATTCTTCACTAGTAGAATTCTACAATATCATAATAAACTAGATTTTTGTTTGCTTCTGGTGTTAGGGAATTAAACCAGGGGCTTTGTATATGCTAAGTACCTGTTCTACCACTGGGCCACACCCACAACCCTTTGGAAGTCTCAGCTGTGTCACTCTGCATTTTCCACAGTGAGATCAGGATCTCTCTTGTTGTTTGGTGCTACACACACCAGTCCAGCTGGCCTGTCAGCTTCTGGAGGTTCTCCTACGTCTGTCCTTCATGTCACCATGGGAGCACTGGGATTATATACATGTGCTGCTGTGCCTGGCCTTTATATGGGTTCTGGGAAATTGAGCTCAGACATGTATACAGTAAATGCTTTTACCCACTGAGCCATCTCTGAAGCCTAAAAGAATCCTTTTTTTTTAGACAGGATCTGTAACCCCAGTTAGTCTAGAACTCACTATGTATACCAGACTGGTCTCAATCTCACAGAGATCTGCCTGCCTCTGCCTCCAGAGTGCTGGAACTAAACTTGCGTAGGACCATATTTGGCCTGAAAATCATTTTTAAAAAAGTGTTTCCCAGCTGGGCGTGGTGGCGCACGCCTTTAATCCCAGCACTTGGGAGGCAGAGGCAGGTGGATCTCTGTGAGTTCGAGGCCAGCCTGGTCTACGTAGTGAGTTCCAGGACAGCTGGGACTTACAGGGAGACCCTGCTTCAAAAAAAAGACCAAAAAAAAGTGTTTCCCAGCTGGATGTGAGGTTCATGCCCATAATTCCAGCACTCTAGAGGCTAAGGCAAAAGGATTAAAGTGAATTCAAGGCCAGCCTGGGCAACAGTGTGAGATCCTATCCACAAACAAACAGGGTATCCCAGCAGCCCCAGGTGGCCTGTAACTCACTAGGTAGGCCAGGCTGGCTTTGAATGCACAGAGATCTGCCTGCCTCTGTCTCCCAAGTGCTGGGATTAAAGGCGCTATCGCCCCTGGCTGGCAAACATGTTTCTTAAACTAAGAAGGAATCAAGTAAGAAAGAAGAAAAATTAGGCTAAAAGCTTTAAAAATTCAGTCAACTTTTCTTGAATTCTAGAAGCACAGTTTCCTATCTGGAAGAAACTCATGATCAACAGAACATATGGCTTAAAGCAAAATGTGCTAAGCTAATCTTATGCTAAAATGAGACTCCATTCTTATG
>NW_008352648.1:3164625-3181688 GCF_000622305.1 Nannospalax galili
TTCTTGCAGAAGACTGGGTTCGAACCCCAGCATCCACATGGCAGCTAACAACTGTCCGCAACTCCAGTTACAGGAAATCCGATAGCCTCTTCTGTCCTCCAAGGGCATTACACGACACAGGTGCACTTACCTCCATGCAGGCAATACATGCATACACATAAAAAATAAAAATAATAAATAAAATTTTTTTAAACGTTTTTTAAAAAAGGGGGATACTTAAACTCTAATTGCTTAAGGTAGCAAATTTAGAAACCTGCCATTTAATCAGAGTTAAAGCACAGGCTCCAGCACATCCTCTCCTAAAAGTGCTGTGGGATCAAATTATTGACTCTGACAGCAAAAATTACTATTTAAGGCATGATTCTTCATGTATGTGTGTAGCTCAGTGCTAAACGTTTTTTAAAAAAGGGGGATACTTAAACTCTAATTGCTTAAGGTAGCAAATTTAGAAACCTGCCATTTAATCAGAGTTAAAGCACAGGCTCCAGCACATCCTCTCCTAAAAGTGCTGTGGGATCAAATTATTGACTCTGACAGCAAAAATTACTATTTAAGGCATGATTCTTCATGTATGTGTGTAGCTCAGTGCTTAGCATGAAAGAGGCACTAGTTTCAATCCCCAGCACACAAAAAAAATGAATAGACTTTCTTGCAAAAAAAAAAAGGACATATGTTTTAGGCTGGAGAGCTGATGCAGCTGTTAAAGGCTCAGGCTCACAACCAAAAAGGACATGCAAATTGTATGGTTTATTTATTAATTTATTGTGTATGTCTGCCTGATATATGTGCAAGTGTGCATGATGTATGCGCATGAGTGCATGTATGTGTGTGTACTTGGGCCACAGCATGCATGTGGAGGCCAGAAGACAACTGTGGAGTCAGTTCTTGCCTTCCACCTTTACATGGGTTCTGCGAATCGAACACAGGTCACCAGGCCTGTACTGCAGACATGTTGTTCATTTGCTAAGCCATCTTGCTGGCCTGGTATGTTCTTTGTTTTGGTTTTTTTTTCTGAGACAGAGTCTTGCTATGTAGTCCAGGCTGGCCTCAAAATTGCCACCACACCCAGATCTTTTGTAGTTTCTGTGCAAAGTTTTGTAGTTTCTGTGCAAAGTTCTTATTTACCTTTAGTTAAATTTACTCCTAAGTATTTTATGGTTTTTGTTGTTTTTATAAATATTTTAATTTTCCCATTTTTTTTCTGTGTTGCTATATACAAAAATGCAATTGATTTTGGCATATTGTTCTTGTAACCTGTGACCACGCTGTATTACTTAAACCATCTGACTCATGAAGACTCTATTTCCCATCCCCATCTAGGCTACTTCAGGAATCAACAACTTCAGTTATATTAATATTTAATCTTCAATTTTATTATTCACTGATCAGAAAAGGCAATTCTTGGTTTCTGCATTCTTTAGCATTTAAATAAATTACAGCTGAAAAAGTCCATTGTCATTAAAGGAATAATGGATTCACTGATCTTCAGCTTTTGTTAACATCTAGTTTTTAGCAGGGTTTTCCAAATTTAAAAATAAATATATTTTTGAGACAGAGTCTCACCATATAGTAGTACTGGCTGGTCTGGGACTTACTATGCAGACCAGGTTGGCCTTGAACTAACAAAGCTTGGCTCTGGTTCCAGAGTGCTAGAATTAAAGGTATTTACCACCTTACCCAGGTCTTAAATTATTCGTTTTTATTTTATGTATATTAATGTTTTGTGAGCATGTAATATAATTGTACCATGTATATGCAATGCCCTAGGAGGTCAGGAGAGGGCATCACATCCCCTAGAAATGGAGCTACAGATGGTTGTTAGCCACCATGTAGGTGCTGAGAACTCCTCTGCAAGAGCAGTAGTGCTCATAACTACTGAGTCATCTCTTCAGTCCAGATTTTCCACATCATAGTCAAATTTTGAGTAATTAAGGATTAGGCAACAACTCTGGATTTAAAATACTGGCAAGAGGACTGAATGGGAATCCAGATGTGGTGGTGGTGCACATCCGAAATTGCAGCACTTGGGAGGCTGAAGCAGGAGGCTTAGGAGTTCAAGGTTTTCCTCAGCTACACAGTGAGTTGGAGGCAGGCCAAGGCTACATGAGACTCAAACAAACAAAGGCTAGTATGATTGTGCACTCCTGTAATTCTAGCACTTGGGAGGCTGAAGTAGAAGGATCAGCACAACTTTGAGGTCAGGGCTATAAAGTGAGACTTTGTCTTTAAGAAAATAAAAATTGAACAGGAGACATATTTTACCTTCTTGTGATTGGAGGAATAACAAGAAGGAATATGACAAGACAGCTCACAGTGACTGTGTTGAGAGAAAAGATGGCTAGAAATAAGATGTATCCTGGGCAGCTGACCTTGGGGCTGGGACCATGTGACCACCTTATCACACAAGATGAAGATTTATCCAATCATAGGTGCTTCTAAACTGATCGGAAAATTCTGAACTCAGGACTTAGCAAGTAAGAGAGAAAATAACTGGGAGCCAAGATGGCGATGCAGCTGAAGCAATGGTAGTGACAGCGACTCTCAGCACAAGGACTTGAAACATGCTCTGGGCCTCTTCCTTTTATTGAGATTTTTTTTTAATTTTTAAAAATTTTTTATTTTTATTTAATGTGTATGAGAGTTATGCCTGAATGTAGGTAGATGTACCTGTGTCATGCAATGCCCTTGGAGGTCAGAAGAGGGTGTCAGATCCCTTAGAACTGGAGTTATGAACAGTTGTTAGCCATCATGTGGTGCTGGTATTCAAACCCAGGTCCTCTGTAAGAGCAGCCAGTGCTCTTAATTGATAAGCCACCTCTCCAGCCCCATTTTATTAAGAATCCTGATGCTTAAGCTGGGTGTGGTGGTGCATGCCTTTAATCCCAGCACTCGGGAGGCAGAGGCTGGTGGATCTCTGTGAGTTCAAGGCCAGCCTGGTTTACCTAGTGAGTTCCAGGCCAACTGGAACTACAGAAGGCCCTGACTCAAAATGACAAAAAATAGTAATAATAATCTTGATGCTTCTATAATGATATCAAAATTCTGAACACAGGACCTGGCAAGTAAGACAGAAAATAACTGGGAAGCCACAATGATGAAGTCCCACACATATACCATGTCAGTCTAGCTGCCCATTCACACCAGCAAAGTCAAGGTTCAGTCACCAAGATCATCACCCAGTGGTTGTCAGCACCTGGCTGCAGTCCTCAACAACATCAGGAATCTGAGCCATCTACAGATTTCAGAAAATAAACCAGAGGACACTGGTGTCAAGCTGTCATGTGAAGCTGTGAAACCTCCCAACTGCCACTGAGAGAATCTTGGATTGGAGGCCTGTGAGTTGATTGCTGCCTGCTGTACCTAGCTTCTGCTTTTATCCACAGTAAAACCTTGTGTGGAATCAGCCTGTGGGAGACTGCATTGGTCCACAGTAGGATCCTTGTGCTGAGTGAGGACCAGAAACAGCCAAAGTGTAACCTGCATGCTGTGAACAAGTAATGTTGATGAGGAAAACCAAGCATTTCTGATCCCTGAGAAATCCCTACTAGCCATTCCTAAGCAGTAAGGCCAGAAATTAAGAGTGAAAATTCTAGTCCAAGAAACTTGGCTGTATTGTGACCCAAAACTACGTACAAAGGAAAGGGAGTGGGTCCTTACTTTGGCACACCACTATGTAAGAATTATAGATCACTGACACTCTAATAAGATATGATTTCTCCTGTATCCAGCTCAGATGGATTATGTAAGATGGATTGGGGCTTTTCATTTCATGTCTTACTAATAGAAGACATGAAGTTAGGGTATTGGGAAGCTGGAAGGTGAGGATCCAGATAGGGCAGGAGGTCTGAATATAATGAAAATTCATTGTATGAAATTCTTGAATCAATAAAATTTCTCTTAAACTTAAAAAAATAAAAATAAAAAATCATGACATTGGGGCTGGAGAGATGGCTTAGCAGTTAAGAGCACTGACAGCTCTTGCAGAAGACCTGGGTTCGATTCTAGCACCCATATGATGGCTAACAACCATCCATAACTTCAGTTCCAACACCCTTTCTGATTCCGTGGGCATTGCATGACACGGGTGCACTTACACACACGCAGGCAATACACTCATACACATAAATAAAATAATAAATAAAATATTAAAAAATATATAGCCAGGTGTGGTGGCACACACCTTTAATCCCAGCACTCGGGAGGCAGAGGCAGGTGGATCTCTGTGAGTTCAAGGCCAGCCTCAGCCTAGTCTACATAGTGAGTGAGTTCCAGCACAGCTGGGGCTACAGGGAAACCCTGTCTCAAAAAGATCTAAAAGTGGGGGCTGGAGAGATGGCTCAGCAGTTAAGAACACTGGTTATTGTGCAGAAGACCTGGGTTCAAATCCCAACACCCACATGGCAGCTAACAACTGTCTGTAACTCCAGTCCCAGGGGATCTGACTGCCTCTTCTGACCTCTGTGGGCATTGCACAACAGGAGTGCACATACACGCATACACATAAATTTAAAAAATTAAATTTAAAAAAAGTTTAAAAAAAAAATTCTAAAAGTGGGCAGGAGAGATGGCTCAGCGGCTAAGAACACTGACTGTTCTTGTAGAAGACCCAGGTCGAATCCCAGCACCCACCATGGCAGCTAACAACTGTCTGTAACTCCAGTTCCAGGAGATCCAACAGCCTCTTCTGTCCTCCACAGGCATTGCACAACATCGGTGCACTTACTCATACACATAGGACTCATACACATAAAATAAAAATAATAAATAGAATATTTTTAAAAAAATTCTAAAAGTTTGGGCTGGGCATGGTGGCGCATGCCTTTAATCCTAGCACTTGGGAAGCAGAGGCAGGCAGATCTTTGTGAGTTTGAGGCCAGCCTGGTCCACATAGTGAGTTTCAGGACAGCTGGGGCTACAAGGAGACCCTGTCTCAAAAAAACAAAAACAAAAAAAATCTAAAAGTTTGATAATAATCTGTACTTATCCATATACTCTATCAGTAAATAAAATATTCAACTAAATCTTAGGACAGTGTCTGAGCTATGCTGGATTAAAGGACACTTGGATTATGTCTACTACTATAGCAGGAGAGGTGGAAGAGGGAAAACCCTCCACTCACCTGACATGTGAAGTAAGAATATAGGAAAGGTAGGTGTGGTGGTACAGGGCTTTAAGCACTCAGGAGGTAGAGGTAGGTCAATCTCTGTGAATTCCAGGCCAGCCTGGTCTACATAGCGAGTTCCAGGCCAGCCAAGGCTACAGAGTCAGAGCCTGTATTAAACAAAAAAAAAAGGGGGGGGGACCAGATGGACTGAGTTTGAATTTGTTTTTTGTTTTTTTTTTTAATTTTATGTGTATGAGTGTTTTGCCTGCATGTAACTGCACCTATGTTGTACAATGCCCATGGAAGTCAGAAGAGGGCATTGGATTCCCTGGAACTGGGGTGATGGATGGTTATTAGCTGCCATGTGGATGCTGGGAACTGAATTTGGGTCCTCTGGAAGAGCAGCCAGTGCACTTAACCTTTGAGCCATCTCTCCATCCCCTTGTTTTTTAAAAATGTTATTTCTGGAGCTGGTGAAATGGCTCAGCAGTTAAGAGCACTGGTTGCTCTTGTAGAGCAGCCAGGTTCTATTCCCAGCATCCACATGGTGGCTAACTATCTATAACTCCAGTTCCAGGGGATCCAGCACCCTCCTCTGACTTCCATGGGCATTGCACAACACAGGTACACTTACATATATACAGGCAATACACTCATACACATAAAATAAAAATAAATATCTTGGTGGGCACGGTGGTGCATGCCTGTAGTTCCAGCACTTGGGAGGCATAGGCAGGCGGATCTCTGTGAGTTCAAGGCCAGCCTGGTCTACATAGTGAGTTCCAGGACAGCTCGGGCTAAAGGGAAAACCTGTCTCAAAAAAACCAAAAAAAAAAAAAAAACTTAAATAAAATGCAATTTCTATCACTTGACTTTAGAAGGAGGATGAATAAAGACGGGTGGGTTCTAGATAAAAGATTAATCATGTATTGATGGTTGGGGTCCTTGGTATTAGTTCATTATATCTTTTTTTTTTTTTTTTTTTTTTTTTTTGAGACAATAACCCTGGCTGGTCTGGAACTCACTATGTAGACTAGGTTGGCCTTGAACTCACAAAGATCTGCCTGCCTCTCCCTCTCAAGTGCTAGAATTAAAAGCATGTGCCACCATACTCAGTCATCACACTGTTCTTTTGCAATCAGTTTTTAAATTGTATTTTGAAAAAGGGCTTCATGTATTCCAAGTTTGCCTCAAACTTACTACATACACAATTAAGGCTGGCCTTGAACTCCTGCCTCCAAAGCACTAGGATTATGGGTACATGCCATCACACCAAGTTTGTAATTGTATTTTGTTTTTAAAAATCCAAAGCATTTTATATAAAACCACTAATTTTCAGATTCTAATCATGAGAAAAATTTCTAATATAATAGTAAATCTGTAGATGACTTACCGGACATTTTCTGGCCTGAGTTTATCAAGGACCATGTCTATTAAGTCAGGTCTAAATTCTTCCAGTAAATACTCAGCTGTGAGTACTCCATTTAGGGGATAATACTTTAAAGAAAAATACAAATAATTAATGTTTGAAGGCTACCACCAGGTTTATTAAGGTAAATAGAGCTCTAACATATCAAATCTATTCTTTTATATGCCACTTTCCTTCAAGTACATTTTCTCCATTAGGAAACTTTCTGTAGTCCTAAGTGCTCTTCCCTCTCCTACCACATCTTCATTTTTCACAGTGCTGGAGACTGAACTCAGGGCCTTGAGTATACTAACAAACACTCTCACAGCCATCCCTGGGTCCAAGCTTATTCTCTAGCCCAGGGTAGCCTGGAACTCACTATCCTACATTAGGCTCCAACAGGCATGAGCGACCATATCAGATCTCACATTTCTTTTGAGGAAAAATTATAGTAATTCTGATTAAAAACTGATATGAATGGAGAAAAATTGACAATGAAATACTGCTGACGCCTACAGGGTTTTAATACAAAGTGCGTACTTTTTTTTTTTTTTTTTTTTTTTTTTTTTTTTTTTTTTTTTTGTTTTTTTTGGTCTTTTTGAGACAGGGTCTCCCTGTAGCCCCAGCTGGCCTGGAACTTACCATGCAGACCAAGCTGGCCTCGAATTCACAGAGATCCCCCTGCCTTTGCCTCCTGAGTGCTGGGACTAAAGGTGTGCACCACACCACCATACCCAGCTTAAGTGTATACATTTAAAAAAAATGTTTTATTTATATTTTTATTTTATGTGTATGAGTGTATTGCCTTCATGTATGTAAATGCACCCATGTATTACAAAGGCTGCAGAGGCCAAAAGAGGGCATTGGATCCCCTGGAACTGGAGTTATAGACAGTTGTTAGCAGCTGTCATGTGGGTGCTGGGAATTGAATATGGGTCTTAAATGCTGAGCCATCTCTCTGGCCCCCAAGTACACACATTTTTATAAATAGAATTTTCTCTCAAATTTCTATGAATGAAATTAAACATTTAGAAAGCTATAGGAAGAGATGGGTTATATTTTTGTTAGTGAAGAAAAATGTAGAAGTTTTTCTTAGTAAAAGCAACTTCCAAAATACTGAACCAGCCTGACTGATTCACTCAATAAAAACTTAATGAACATACTCTGTACCAGCTGCATTCTAGGTACTGTGAATACAAGGTAGAAAGATGTGGAGCCCTGTCCTCCAAGGAGCATGTATTCTAACTGGGAAGAGGCAGACAATAAACAAACAAATGATGTAATTTTAATGATAGGTACTATGTAGAAAATAAGAAGCAGAGGTAGGGCATTATTTTAGTTTGGGTGGCCAGGGAAGGTCTTCCTAAGGAGACATCTACGATAAGGAGAAGCTAACCATGTGATCATCAGATAAAAGAGTTTCATATATAGACAACAGCAAATGTGAAGGCCCTAAAAGAGGGGACTAGCCAGGCCTGATAGTGCAGGCCAGTTACTCCCAGCTACTTAGAGGTTGAGGCAGGAGGATTGAAAGTTTAAGGTCTGTCAGGGCTACAGAGTGAGTTCAAGGCCAGCTTGAGAAACAGATGCTGTTTCAAGGAGGGAGGGAAGGAGGGAGGAAGGGAGGAAAGAAAGGAGGGAGGTAGCTGAGGATATAGCTTAGTGGATACAGTGCTTGCCTAACACAAGGCCCTGGGTTCAATCTCTAACACAGTAAAAAAAGGGGAGGGATAAACTTAATGTGTGAAAATTAGACAGAAAGCCAATATAGCAAGAAAGAATGGGAATGGGAGAGGGAGACTGGAGAGTGGTATAGAATGTGGCTAGATATTCTGGTGCCTTTCAAATCACCCTGTAGATCAAGGAGGATCATAGATTTTTATGCCAACTCTAAGGGAAATCCATTGAAAAACTTTAAAATGGAAGAATGAAACAATCTGATTTTACTTTTTAAAAGACCTCTGAGGGGCTAGAGATATAGTTTAGTTTTAGAAAGTTTGCCTAGCATTCATGAGGTTTTGATTCTACTCCAGCAACACACAACAGACAAAGCAAATAAAATAAAAAAAAATTTATGTGTATGAGTGTATTGCCTGCATGTATATATGTGCACCAGTGTCATGCAATGCCTCACGGAGGTCAGAAGAGGGCATCAGATCCTTTGGAACTGGAGTTACAGATGGTTGTTAGCCACTATGTGGGTGTTAGGAACCAAACCCGGGTCCTCTGCAAGAGCAGCCAGTAATGTTAACCGTTGAGCCATCTCTCTAGCCCCATAAATTGATAATTTTTTAAAATGTTTGTCTTTAAAAAAAAAAAAAATCACTGAGTTGGGCATGGTGGTGCATGTTTTTAATCCCAGCACTCAGAGGCAGAGGCTCTGGGATCACTGTGAGTTCCAGGCCAGCTGAGGCTGTAGGGACCCTACCCTCAAAAAGACCAAAAAATATATATATGTAATTTTTTTTTTTTTTGAGACTGGGTCTCCCTGTAGCCACAGCTGACCTGGTGGCCTGGAACTTGAGACCAGGCTGGCCTCTACACAGAGATCTGCCTGACTCTGCGTCCCAAGTGCTGGGATTAAAGGTGTGTACCACCACGCCTGGCTTAATATAAATAAATTTTTAAAAAATCACTGAATCTGGGGAGAAAAACTTATGATACACTCTCTTGTGTTCAGTGGGGGACAATATGGAAAATGGGTGAGACTGTGATGGCAACATAGGTCAGAAATGGCAGCAGCATAGACCCTGGCAGTAACAAAGTGGAGAAAAGTAGATGATCTGAAACTTTTAGAGAAGGAACACTTGACACATTGTAGAACTGAAAAATTAAAATCAATAAGCAAAATGCCTATGTAACCAAAGTACTGCAGAGAGCAATTTTTTTTTAAGATTTCAAACATATCTTGTCATCAAAAACTGTCCAGTTGCTAAAATGTCTTATGTTTTATAAGAGCCTCAACTTCGATTATACGTGTAGCACCAAAAGTAACACATGGAGGATCTAAAACATTCTACACATTAAAGTATAGTAACCCATAAAATAAACATACATGCAATTTTCCTGCGATCTTAGATGTATAGCCTCGTGGCCTCTCTTTATCTTTAAACCTAAAAGCAACAGCATTCAAGTCCTAAAATAGAAAAGACTCCAGTTAAGAGATATGCCAGTTATTATTTATAAAAACATTTTGTTTTGTTTGAACTATAAATGTTGTACTCCAAATTTATCATTATTACACTTAATAAAAAATTTGCTGTGTTTGATTTGGGAATGCAGAAAACATGAAAAAAAAAACTTATCAACCTAGGTTTAAAATCAAAGTAAAATAAGTAAACAATCTGAAATGAAAATAAACAGATATGGTTCTAGACCTAGGTATGATGGCACAGACTTGGATTCCTAGCACTTCAGGAAGCTGAGGCAGGAGGATTGAAAGTTCAAGGCCAGCCCGAACTGCAAAGCAGTGAGACACTGTCTCATACAAAGGCTCTACTGCCTAAATTATTGAAACTACTAGTCAAATTAGAAAAATGGTAAAATAACCTTGTGCAATCCAAATACTCTACAGATGGTATTTTGGTGACTCATTTAAATAAACGCAGCCAGATGAAAAATTATTGTCATAATTGCCTCAGGCAAAATTCTATTTTAAAATTTTTATCAAGTTAAATAGGATATTCCTTAGGCTGGGATTTAGCTCAGTGGTAGGGAGCTTCCTAGCATGTGCAAGGCCTAGCGTTTGATGTCCAGAACCAGGGGCCAAAAAAAAGTTTCAGATTTTTGATTGGTCTTAAATATATAAAGCATTTTCCTTTTTAAATCCCTTTTAAAAGAAGCCTTTTAAAATTTGAGGACAAACATTTCCTGTTTTATACATTAAAAAAGAGAGAGTGCTAGGCTTTTCTATATATACAATAAAATCACTTTTTTTGGGGGGGGGTCTTTTTGAGACAGGGTCTCCCTGTAGCCCCAGCTGTCCTGGAACTCACTATGTAGACCAGGCTGGCCTTGAACTCACAGAGATCCGTCTGCCTCTCCCTCCCCAGTGCTGGGATTACGGGCATGCACCACCACGCCCAGCACAATAAAATCACTTTTAAGAACATAGTCATACATGAAACAATTTATTGCTTCGTTGCGAGTTCGCTAGTTTTATCACCAGATGTGAAAATGACAGAGTTCATACAGCTTCAGGCAGGGAGTAAGACAGGTCCCGAAAAATGCCAGCTTTACAACTGTTGGTTTTCTTTTCTTTTCAGGGACAGAAAAGCAATCTACTTTCTTCTCCTTTCTTCCTATTAAAAAAGGCTACGTGATGCCTTAACCCCTAAATTGTGCCCCAAGTAACAAATCAGGCCTTAACTAATAGTACTATGCATTGCAAAATTTTATATTTTAATTAGGGAGGGCACTTAAAAGTTTAACTGGGCTTTAAATTTAAATTAGTTCACATATATTTGTTTTTGAAAAATAGATTCCTTAAGAAAAATTTTGGTGAAACAAAAGTACCTTGCACTCTTGGAAAACCCATTCTTGAGGTCCTTCTGCACGTAACTTCTGAATGTATTGAAACATGTGCAAAATTATATCTTCAACATGTACTGGAAAAAAGGGGCACACTTAAAAACCATTCAGTCCTTGAATCCTTCAAGCATGGGCTCACTCCTAAGGTAAGTCAGGTAAGTGGATATATCCCTCTTAGAAAATGAAGTCCTCACCTCCCTGAGTCTGGTTTTAGATTTCCCACACATGGCCATGTGGACTCAGGGATATGTGACAGAATATTACTAAGGCAATCAATGAAGAAATGAAAGCCAAGTACACATTTTACAAGCATAACATAAAACCAGTTGTTAAGGGGTAGGAGGAAATCACAAAACAAAGGCCAAGTTACACATGGAAAATACAATGGATAAGGCATATGAATTAAAGGGTTTGTAAAGCTTTTCAACATGACAGACCCATGGCATAGAAATTAAAAAATAAAACATAGGAAGTCAATTTTCATTCCAAAATGAAAAGATCAGTCAATACTTACATAACCCCTCTTCAGTTAAGTCCACATTAATGATAAAAAACATAAAACCTCGGGCTCCTTCCTTCTGTCCACCAACCAGAGTATTTACCCAGCCTGCAATATTCAAAGAAAAAAACCTAATATAACTATGTGTGTGGCCTTTCTCTGTTTAACTTGTTCTTTCTTTTTTAAATTTTTATTTATTTTTTTTAAATGTATGAGTGTTTTGCCTGTGTGTTGTGCCCAGAAGAGGGCATAGACTCCCTGGAAATGGAGTTACAAATGATTGGTAGCTGCCATGTGGGTGCTGGGAATCAAACCTGGTTCCTCTGCAAGAGCACCAATGCTATTAACAGCCAGAGCAATCTCTCCAGTTCCTCTTTTTTCCCTTTTTTAAAAAAATATTTATTTTGCTGGGTGTGGTGGCACATGCCTTTAATCCCACCACTCCGAGGCAGAGGCAAGTGGATCTCTGTGAGTTCAAGGCCAGCCTGGGCTACATAGTGAGTTCCAGGACAGCTGGGGCTACAGGGAGACCCTGTCTCAAAAAGACCAAAAAAAAAAAATTTATTTTTATTTCATGTGCATGTGTGAGTGCCTGCATGTATGTATGTACATCAAGTATGTGCAGATGCCTATGGAGGCCAGAAGAGGGCATTGGATCCTCTGAAACTAGAGTTACAGGTGGGTGCTCGGAACTGAACCTGGATCATCTGCAAGGGCAACAAACACTCTTAACCACTGAACTAGCTCTCAAGCCCTTCCTTTTTTCTTTTTTAAAATTTGTATTTATTTATGTACCCATGGTGTGTTTGTATGAATGTATGACATGCATGAAGAAGTCAGAGGACAACTCTGTGGCGTGAGTTCCCTCATTCCACCTTTACATGGGTTACAGGAATGTGCAACAAGTGCTTTATCCAATTGAGCCATCTTGTCCGCACTGTTTTTTTGATAAGAGATTTTTAAAATATTCATACTAGGGGTGGTGGTACATGCCCTAATCCCAACACTCCAGAGGCAGAGGCAGGTGGATCCCTGTGAGACTGAGGCCAGCCTGATCTACATAACAAGTTCCAGGCCAGTTAGGGCTGCAAATTGAGACTCTGCCTCAGAAAAAAAAAAAAAAAGTATATACATATATATATATATATGCACACACACATATATGTTCATATATATGAGCTGGGGATGCAGCTTAGTGGTAGAGTGCATGCATATATATTTTTTAAATATTTTATTTAACGTGTATGAGTGTACTGCCTGCATGTATATAAGTGCATCTTTATTGTGCAATGCCCGCAAAGTCAGAAGAGAGCATCGGATTCTCTTGGAACTGGAGTTACAAACAGTTATTAGTCACTATGTGGGTACTGGGAATTGAACTTGGGTCCTCTCCAAGAGAACAGTCAGTGCTCTTAACTGCTGAGCCATCTCTCCAGCCCCCACCTGCCTTTTTTTTTATGTGTATGTGTGTATTGTGTAAATGCACTCGTGTCATGCAATGCCCATGGAGGACAGAAGAGGCTGTCAGATCCCCTGGAACTGGAGTTACGGACATTTTTTTTTAAGGCAAGGTCTTACTATATGGCCCTGGTTGGCTCAAACTCAGAGATCTGCCTGCTTCTGCCTCTGCCTCCAGAGCACTAGGATTAAAGGTGTGCAGTAAATTGTTTTTTTATTTGTGCATGTCTGTTTGTGTGTGTATATGCAGATGTGTGGAGGTGCCTACAGAGGCCTGAAGCAGGCAGTGGAGCTGAAGTTACAGTTGTTTGTAAACTGCCTGATATAGGTGCTAGGATTGAACTTTGGTCCTCTGATAAAGCAGTAAGCGCTCTCTCTCTCTCTCTCTCTCTCTCTGTGTGTGTGTGTGTGTGTGTGTGTGTGTGTGTGCGTACGTGTGCGCTGGGCTATGGGTACACATACCATCAGCATGCGAATGGAGGTCAGAGGACAACTTATAGGAGTTGGTTTTTTCCTTCCACCATGTTGGTTCCAAGGATAGAACTCAGGTCATGAAACTTGGCAATATGTCAGGTCATCATTTTGACCCTGGGTATTTTTTGTTTTGTTTTTGGTTCTTTAAAAAAAAAAAAAAAAAAAAAGTGTGTGTGGTGTGCATATGTGTGTATGCAGGTTGGCATGTATGTTAGCACACATGTCTGGGTGCACATGCACATGGAGGCTCAAGGGTTGATGTTGGGAATCTTCCTCAATTGCTCTTCTACTTTATTCATTGATATGGGGTCTCTCAATCAAACCCAAAACTCACCAAAATGACTAGTCCCAATGGCCAGATTGCACTGGGAATCCCTTGTCTGTCTTCTAAGGCTGGAATTACTGGCAGGCTGCAATGCCCACCTGGAATATATATGGGTTCTGAGAATCTGAACTCTGGTCCTCACACTTGGGTGGTAGGTCATGTTCAAAGACTCCCAGTGCCCCTTCTTTTGTCATTATGTGTATTTATTCGTGTGTGTGTGTGTGTGTGTGTAGGTCAGAGGACAACTTTTAGGAGTCAGTTTTTTTCCATATGACTCTTGTGGCTTGAACTCGGGTTGTCAGGCCTGGCAGCAAGTGCCATTACCAGCTGAGTTATCTCACTAGCCCTGTTTTTTTGGTATTTTGGGGACAAAGTCTTGCTATGCAAGACCAAGGCTCACTATGAGACTTAGGCTGGGCTTTATCTCAGTGATGCTGCTCCTACAGGCTCTTGAGCACTGGGATTACAGGTGTACACCAGCACACTATGTGGGGCTAAAATCTACACTACACATTTGAAGAGATTAAAATGGACCTTATGGGGGCTGGAGAGATGGCTCAGCAGTTAAGAACACTAGATGTTCTTGCAGAAGACTTGGGTTCGAATCCTAGCACTCACGTGGCAGCTAACAACTGTCCGTAACTCCAGTTTCAAGGGATCCAAAGGCCTCTTCTGTCCTCTGTGGGCATTGCACGACACAGGTGCACTTACCTACATGCAGGCAATACATGCATACACATAAAAAAAAATAAAATGGACCTTACAGAAAAAAAATTACCTCAGAAAGTAAATCAATTCCCAACAAGAATAAGATCTTGTGCTTAAATTTTATTTACTAGCAAGGAATAGGAGGGGCTTTGAAAATCATCTATTTTCTAGAACCCCTGGCTTTCTGATTTGATGGATCAGAGCAAGCAAACAAATAAGATATACAGTGTTTCACAGATATGGTTTAAAAACTCCATTGGGCTTTTCTTTTTTTTTTCATTTGTATGTTACTTTGTTTTGAGACAGGGTCTCACTATATGGCCCTGGCTGGCCTGAAACTATAAAGTCCAAGTTGATCTTGAATTGTTGGTCCTCATGCCTCAGCCTCCTGATAGGTGGGATTGCAGGAATGTGTCACTGCACTCACTGGGTTTTTACTTTTTAGCCTGTTACCATTTAAAGCATACGTGGGAATATGGATCAGTGACAGTGTCTGCCTAGCATGCACAAAGGTCTGGGTTTGATTCTAACATGCACGATGGTATCTTTTGAAATATCTACCTTCACTGATTAATGATGAAGATTATGAAAAAAGAGAGTTCCAAAGCAAAAAACAGAAGCACACTCACAATTACCATTCACTTATAACCCTAAGTAGTTTCTTCTAAAAATATTCCTTCATTGGAAAACATCCAGGAGAAAATGGGAGAGAAAGATGTGTGGGCTTCTGCATCTGAAGGGGCTTCCAAGACACTTACCCTTTGATTTGAGTTCTGATAACAGGCTTCCGGGACCTTCGTGCCCAATCAGATGACCAAGATAATGACCAGGATTTGATTTGTAGTATTGCTGAAGATCTGGTATGGGGAACGTCACATAAAGATTCCTAATATCCTTAATGGGTACTATTTTATAAAGTTGCTGGTGGGGGGAAAGACAAATCACAAAAGATTTGCTGTATACAACTTCTACTGAGTGAAAAATTTACAAATTATAATCAGTTGCCAGACCACAAAGAACGGACCACAAAGAAATAAATTAATCAGGCGCTGTTTTAGTGGGATTCTATTGTATGGGCAAAGTGACCCACGTTTGGTGACCTAGGTTCTAAGACAGCTTTGGATACTTGCCTTCTGGCACTAAATAACACCTTTAATAGCTTGCCAAGGCAACAGCTACCAAAACTACTCTCAGCATACAAAGATCAAAACATACTGGTGTCTTTTTGTTTATAAATGTTTCCAACACATATAAACTTGATTTGATTATCATGATGGTCATGCCCACAAATTTAAAAAAAGAAATAACAGAATGTGTGCACTTACTCTAAGATGTTCTTCTTGAAAAGGGTGCTCAGGAAATTCTGGCAATGGGACATTTTTATTCTCTACTTCAGAAAACAACTTTACCACCAAATTAGTCAAGTCATCTAAGGTTTCTAAAAGAAAAAAAAAAGACTCTGAAAATAGAACATAACCAATCATTGGAGGAAGTAGATAGTATTTAAAGCCTGAGGAGCTTCTGAAATGTCTTGTGAGTTAAAAAGGAAAACAAACAAACAAAAAAACAAAACAAAAATACCCTCTGTATCTAATAAATAGTTAAATCCTATCAGTGCCTACCTGACATCTAAAGCTGCTATGCAACACTAAAAACAGCCATGTTTCATACCCACCACTGTATGGTGTAAGTTTTCAAATATTCAGACATTATTTATAATACAATTGTTTCACTTTTATTATCTTGCAATGAATTTGAAACAAACATCAGAAACAACAGAATACTTAGCTCCATTTGGAAAAATGTCCAAAGTTAGATAAAAGGCAACCTGGGACTGACTGTCAAATGACAAACTTAGGAATGGGAGGAATATGTTTGGAGCAAGTGATGTCATAGGCTGGAGAGTTGGCTCAGTGGTTAAGAGTACTGGCTGCCCTTGCAGAGGACCTGGGTTTGGTTCCCAGCACCCATATGGCAGCTAACAACCATTCATAACTCCAGTTCCAGGGGATTCAATGCCCTCTTCTGACCTCTGAGGGCACCAGGCACACAACTGGTGCATATACATATATGCAAGCAAAACACTTATAAACATAAAATAAAATATAAAATATGATTTTTTTTTAATAAAAAAGAAAGGTATCAGAAGGCCAGGCATGGAAGCACACATTTATAATCCCAGCAGGAGGCTTACCCAGGTTTTCCAGTTCTAGGCTAGCTTGGGCTATTTACTGTAAGTGCTAGAGGAAAATCTTTATGCACTGATGGGACTACAACTCAAAACAAGAAGGGTTGTCAATAATCTCGCCAATATGAAATACTAGTGACAGTGAGACCCTTAGAACAAGGTTCTACCGAATGTGCTGTAATGGGTATTTCTACCCTAAAAGCACACAGCTACAATATAGCTTTTTAAAGATAAGGCAGCTAAATCCCAGCACTCAGGAGGCAGAGGCAGGTGGATCTCTGTGAGTTCAAGGCCAGCCTGGTCCACATAGTGAGTTCCGGGACAGCTGGGGCTATAGGGAGACCCTGTCTCAAAAAGACCAAAAATAAA